>NC_081312.1:44345000-44645000 GCF_026419965.1 Kogia breviceps
ATGTTAGGCCTTCTCATGATCTTCTCAACATTTCTTTACTTCTCATATTTCCCACATTTTTATTGTTAGGAGTTCCAGAAGGATAGACAAGAGAGAATGAGGGAGATAGAGTATTTGAACAGAGAATGGCTGAGAATTTTCAAAATTAGTAAAAGACATGAATCCTCAAATTCAAGAATCACAATGAGTCTCAAGTAGGATTAGTAAAAATAAATCCATACCTGAGTATATAGTAATGAAAATGCAGAACATCAGAGAGAGAGAGAGAAACAGAGAGAGAGATAGAGAGATCCTAAAAGCTTTTACACAGAAAAGGGTTACCTTAAAAAAAAAGATAGCTAAACTTAGAATACTCAGTAGCAACAATGGAGACAAGAAGAAAATGGAATAATGTCTCTGTAGTACTAAGATAAAATAACTATCAACCTAGAATTCTATATACAACTAAACAATAATTTGGGAATAGAAGCAAAAAGATAAAGGCTATAAGTATTTACCACTCACAGACTCTCACTGAAAGGACTTTTCAGGGAAAGTACAGAAGAAGAAATGGAAAATCAGTTCAGAAGGAAATATGATGCAAGAAACAAATTAATTGCTAACTATGGAGGGCAAATCAAAACAAACATTGATAAACATGCATACACATGTGCACACACACACACAATAAAAGCAACAATAATAATGAAAAGACTAGGTGATCATAATGAAAGTGTTCTAAGATCCATGTATTGTTCAAGATGTCATAGTGACATTAATTAACTTCAGACTTTGTTAAATCGAGCATGCTTGTTAAAATTTTTAAGGTAATTGTTACCAGTAGGTTTCAAGATGGCCCCCAATAAACTGCACCTCCTTGTATTCATGCTTCCTTTCCCAACTGGTCTAATTGGTGACTAATAAAATATGGTGAAAGACATGGCATGTGACACACAATGCTAGCTCATAAAAGGCATTAGCTTGTGCCTTACTCTCTCTTGGAGCACTTACTCAGAGGAAAACCAGTCACCATGTTGTGAGGACACTCAAGCAGCCCTAGGAAGTAGTCTGTGTGGCAAAAACCTGAGACCTTCCTCCAACAGTCAACACCAACTTACCAGATACGCAGCTGAGTCATTTTTGCAAGCAGATCCTGCAGCTCCAGTCAAGCAATCAAACGATTGCAGCCCTAGCTAAATTTTCACTGTGTCCTCATGAGAGACACCAAGCCAGAACCACCCAGTTAAGCCACTCCCCAATTCCTGACCCACCAAAACTGTGTGAAGTAATAAATGTTCATTGCTGTTTTAATCTGCCTAGTTTTAGGATAATTTGTTACATAGCAATACATAAATAATACAATAATTATGAAAAGAATAAAATTAGGTCATATAATTTCCAAACCATTAAAGAGAGGAAAGTTTTATTTTTTAAACACTCAATTCCAATAGAAAACTGGAAGTGAAAGAGGGTGTGTAAAGAAGACTAGTGAAAGCAAGTACAAAATAATATGGTATCATGAAAAATGTAAATAGGCCAAACTTGTCACTTAAAGGAATAATCCTAGATGAGATTTTAGAAAAGAATGCAGCTACATGTTATTTTTCAAATGGAACAGAAAGCCATAAGAGTTAGAAATTAAAGATTAGGAAAGATATATCAGACAAATAATAACTAAAAGAAGGCTGGCATATGTATATTAATATTATATAAAATAGACCTTTAAGCAAAAGGAATAAAGGAAGTTAAGAATAGAAGCTATGGACTTCCCTTGTGGTGCAGTGGTTAGGAATCTGCCTGCCAATGCACAGGACACAGGTTTGAGCCCTGGTCCGGGAAGATCCCACATGCCGTGGAGCAACTAAGCCCATACACCACAACTACTGAGCCTGCACGCAGCAACAAAGACCCAACACAGCCAAAAATAAATTAAATAATTAATTAAAAAAAAAAACTTAAAAAAAGAATAGATGATAAAAGTAAAAAATTACCGAGATAACAATTATAAGTTGTAACCAGTAATATACCCTCCAAACAAAGCAAAAATTTACAGAATAGCCAGAAGAATTTGATCAATTCACAATCACAGGAGATTTAAACACTCATCTTTCCATAATTACCAAGCAAACTAAAAATATAGAAAGATCATTTATTATTTGAATGGCATCATTAATAATGACTTAATAAACATGTAGAGAATTATGCCCCAACAATTAAAGAATACACTTTCTTTACAAGCCCACATGGAACATTTACATAAATTGACCGTGTATTAGGCCATAAAAAAATATCAAAAAATCAGTATCTCATTGACCATGTTTTCTGACCACAATCAAATAAAATTAAAAAATAATAACAGAAAAACTCCCTGAGATCTTTAAATTTAAAAGCACACTTTGTGGTAACCCATGAGTTAAAGAAGAAATCACAATGGAATTAGAATGTGTTTAGAAGTGAATCACAATTTTTAAAAAAACTTGCATAATGCAACTAAAGCATCCTTAATAAATATGAGTAGAAATTAAGAAATTTGCAATGATAAAAAAGTAGATGATCAAGAAAAATAAAAGCTATCTTTTGAAGACTGTACAAGGCAAATGTCTCTAAGCAAAGCTAAGAAGTCATTAAAAACCACAACCTAATAAGAAAAAGAATATAAATACAGATAAAGAAGAGATTTTATAAATCCTGAGAGAATACTATGAATAGTTTCATGCCAACAAATTTGGAAACATAAATAAAATTGAATTTTTATTTTGAAAACAAAAGCCTATCAAAACGAATATAAGAAGAAATAGAGAACTAAAGACCATAACACTAAAAAAAAGTTGGATCAGTTGTTCACCATCACTATTTCTATTCAACATTGTAAAGATGGCTCTAGTTAGCATGGTAAGACAAGGAGAAGAAAATGAAAGGTATAAGAATTGGAAAGAAAAAAATGAAGCTGTCATTTTTTTTTTTTTTTTTAGTTTCTTTGATACAGTAGATGTATGGGTGGGTGTTGCTTTTTTTTTTTTTTTTTTTTTTTTTTGTGGTACGCGGGCCTCTCACTGTTGTGGCCTCTCCCGTTGTGGAGCACAGGGTCCGGACGCCCAGGCTCAGTGGCCATGGCTCACGGGCCCAGCCGCTCAGCGGGATGTGGGATCTTCCCAGACAGGGGCACGAACCCGTGTCCCCTGCATCGGCAGGCGGATTCTCAACCACTGCGCCACCAGGGAAGCCCCAAGCTGTCATTATTGAAAGACAATAAGATTGGTTCAATAAAAACTAAGACAAATATAAAAGTTCAACAAGGTTGCTAAATATAGATCAATATACCCAAATTAATTGCATTTCTATACAATAACAACAAACTATTGTAAATGTCATTAAAGTTTTCCATTTACGGGGGCTTCCCTGGTGGCGCAGTGGTTGAGAATCCGCCTGCCAATGCAGGGGACATGGGTTCAAGCCCTGGTCCAGGAAGATCCCACATGCCGTGGAAAAACTAAGCCCATGTGCCACAACTACTGAGCCTGCGTGCGACAATTACTGAAGTCCACACGCTTAGACCCCGTGCTCCACAACAAGAGAAGCCACCACAATGAGAAACCTGTGCACCACAACAGAGTAGCCCCTGCTCACCAATTAGAGAAAGCCCACGCTCAGCAACAAAGACCCAAGGCAGCCAAAAATAAATAAATTTATTTTTTTAAAAAAGATTTTCATTTACAATAGCCTCATGAAGTATAAGGAACTTAGGGAAAATATGCAATAAAAACAAAAAAAAACTCATGCAAAAAATATGAAACTTTATTGGATAGAATAATAGAACTAAAACAAAGAGAGGTATATCAAGTTAACAGATGAAAAGACTCAATATAGGGCTTCCCTAGTGGCGCAGTGGTTACGAATCCGCCTGCCAATGCAGGGGACACGAGTTCGAGCCCTGGTCTGGGAAGATCCCACATGCTGCGGAGCAACTAAGCCCATGCGCCACAACTACTGAGCCTGTGCTCTAGAGCCCGCGAGCCACAACTACTGAGCTTGCGAGCCACAACTACTGAAGCCCACGTGCCTAGAGGCCGTGCTTCGCAACTAGAGAAGCCACCGCAGTGAGAAGCACGCACACCACATCAAAGAGTAGCCCCCGCTCACCGCAACTAGAGAGAAAGGCTGTGCACAGCAACGAAGACCTAATGCAGCCTAAAATAAATAATAAATTTTTAAAAAAGAGAGACACTTCATCACACACACACAAAAGCAATTTCTAAAAAAAAAAGACTCAATATAGTAAAGATAGCTATTTAGTAAAGATCTCTCCAAATTAATCTAAAAATTATATGCAGTGTCAATCAAAATCTCAACATGATTTTTCACAGACTGTGACAACCCCTATCATATGGGAGAGTAGAGAACTGAGGAGGAGAAAGCAGGAATGAAAAGAGGAGGCTTACCCTCAACAGAGCGGCATTAGAGCAGCAATAGACAAATAGATCATAGGACAGAATAGAGTCCAGAAACAGATTCTCATTTATATGGGTGCTTCATATATAACAGATGACATTACAAATCCATGGGGAAAGAATGTATCATTCAACCAATGGCACTAAGACAACTGGAAATTCATATGAAAAAAAGAAAAAATTTAATCCATATCCCTTATTGCATACCATAAACAAAAATTAATTCCAGAATGACTAAAAACCTAAATGTAAAAAAACAAAACTATAAAACTTTTAGAAGAAAACAAAGGAGAATACCTTTATGGTAAAGAAGAGTATCTTTTTTTTTTTTTTTTTTTAATATGTCCCTGCCACTCTCCCACTTCATCACAGCCCACCCTTCCCCCTCCCCATATCCTCAAGTCCATGCTCTAGTAAGTCTGTGTTTTATTCCTGTCCTACCACTAAGGAAGAGTATCTTGAACAAAACATGAAAAGTACAAACTTTGAAAGAAAATATGAATAGATTTTAGTACTCTAAATTTAAATATTTGATATGATGTTCATAAACAAAATAAAATACAAGACAGATTAGAAGAAAATATTTGCAAATGATATAACAGTGGATTATGTATCCAAGCCATATTAAAAGAAAACTCCTAAAAACAAGTGAAAAAAATTTTAAAGCAAAAATGATGAATAAGTAATTGACAAAGCAAGAAAATTGTATGGCAAATAAATGTATGAAAAATTTGCTGAACTCCATTAACAATTAGTGAAATATAAGTTAAATCAATGACTATTTCACACTCATCAGACTGGCAAACATTGCTCTCTGATGATACCCAGTGTTATTAAAGACGTGGGGCAATTATTACACATTTCTGGTGGAAGTATACATTGGCATCATCACTCTGAAAAGGAATTTCAAAACCGAGGAAACTGAAGGTTTCTATATTTTCCAACCAGTAAATGATATACTTCTAGGTGTACTCTCTAAAAAAATTCTTGAACATGTGTACATAGAAACACTAATTGCTACACTGTTTGTATTAGAGAAAAATGTGCAGACATTCTAAATGTCTCTTTGTATAGGAATGGATACATTCATTCAATGGAATCCTGTACAGCAGTTAAAATGAATGCAATAGATCTGCATGCATAAACGTGAATAAATCTCAGAAACATAATAAGTGAAAACAGCAAATTCCAAAGGATGTGTATAGTATTCCTTTTTTAAAAAACACAAAACAATAGTTTACATATCTATACATGTATTATAAAGGTAGTTTATGTATCCATACGTGTATTGTAAAAGCATCCATGAGAATGGCACAATTTCAGGGTAATGGTTACCCCTGAGAAAGGAGGAAAGTGAAGAAGGGATGGAGATGGGTCCTTAACATATTTTCTTTAAAAAATAGAAAATTATTTTAAAAATAAAACTGTAAATCAAATAATAATAAGAGTAAAATATATTTAATGTTGGTGGGGATAGATAGAAATCTGATAGATTGTTTTCTGATCTTTTGGTGGTATATAAAATATGTCATTATTAACAAATTTAAAGAGGAATTTAGAGATGTGAGATTGTGGTTTCTTTTCATCATTCATCTTACCTGTTTTCTTAACCTCTCTACAATGGTTATGCATCGCTTTTATAATAAGAAAAGAATATGGAAAAACGTACAGATTACCCTTGACAATCTCTTAGGCCACCTTAATCCTACATACGGACTTTCTGAATCAATCATTTAAAATCAGTTTCTAAAGTCTGGTAAACTAGTTGCCAAATGAGCATTCACCATAAAACTAGGCTTTAGCACAATGGACTGGATCATTTCAGTCATCTTAGTCACCAGTGCAACACCTGCACCATTGATCCAAACATGGTTATCAGGGTCATTCATTACTGACGGTGAACTGATCAGATCTGTTACACATAAATATGTGAGAATTTTCTGATTGCATCAATGGTTCATTTTCCCTTGTATAGTAATGTGTGTACATGTATCCCTTTTAATATATGCATGTAATTTTTTAATCCCATGAAATGCCTTGCAAAGATGAGGAGTTGAAGTGATTCTGGACCTTGGGATTTTCTGATTGTTAAATGAAGCAGAGATTCTTTTACTTCTGAGTCATTGTTTTGCCTCCAAATAGAAGATGTCAACAGTTGCCCAGTGACCTCTGTGAAATGTTTGTGGTCTTGTGTCAGTTCCTAACAACGACTTGTCCACATAATAGAAGTACTTTATTTATTCTATATTCTCCTTTGATGTCAGTCAGGTTTTTATGTTCCCTTTTCTTTTTATCTGGTTTATCACTGTTGATATTGTCCCATTATTGTCTTCCTAGATTGAAAGGACCCTGTTCACTTAACTTGGCATGGCAACCATTGCAATTCTGATGAGTGTGTGGGTGCTTCATAAACTGTTTTCATCGTGCTGCTATTGATGACACCAAAATTGTGCTGACAATTGTGCCTTAAAATGATTACCTGATCTATCTATTCATATCATGATATGAAGACTCTAGTGTCCATTGCCCAGGCAGAGTGCTAGAATTAGCAAATAAAAACACAAGATGGCATAAATAATTTTTTTCAGTATAAGCATGTCCCAATCGTCATATGGGACATATTTATACTGAAAAAAATTATTTGTTGTTTATCTGAAATTAAAATTTAACTAGGAATCCAGAATTGTATTTGGCAGCCCTATCCAGACATCCTTCATTAAGGTCAAAAAAAAAATTGGGAGTAACCACCCAAAACGGGAGAGTTGAGAACTTTCTTAAGAGAAACTCTGTCAATATTCATTTGGATGGGAAACCAAGAAAATAACGGCGCTTTAAAATCTGCTCCATGGTTGTGCAGGTGTTTATCTCAGCGCCCTAACTTCACGACTGAATTATTGTGAGCTCTCTTTGGACAAAAGAAAGAAGCTTGAATATCAAATGGCTATTTTCTGAGTCACCAAAACTCTCCATCCTCCCCACAGTGGCCACTGGCATCTTCTATGAGCACTCGCTAAATGGCAGAACTAGAACAGATCCAAGGGAATGTAAAGTAATGGCAGAAAATACATCCGGGAGTTATTTTCCAAAATAATTTTCAACCCCTCCCCATCTGCTGTCTCCTCTTCTACTACCACGCATCTTTGCCTCCAAAGCATTCAGGGTTAGGGTGGTCTCTGAGAAACTTGCACCCTGAGGGGTCGACTAATATGCCAAAACACTAGGACAGGAGAAACTACAAAATTCACCTAGTTTCCTGGTTAAGATCAATCCACGGAAAAGAAAAAAGGAACCTAATGCTAGTTACGGATTTAATATTGGAGTGTGGGGAGAAATGTGAATGTCACCTATCGTGGGATTTGTAATAAGGCAACTTGGGGGAAATCTCTTTTATAACAGAGCATCATAACTACTGACATGAAGAATGTTCCCACTTAGTTACTTGCTGCTTAAATCACTGGCAGGAATATCCCAAGAACTGGTTTCTGTGAGACCTTCTGTGCCTTTCCAGATTGCCTCCTATCCCAGGTTTATACCTTCAAACACCCTCCTAAAATAAACTGGGTCACTCTCCATACTGTATCCCTATAGCCTAGCCCTGTGCCTGACACACAGAAAGTACTCAAAACTATTTATTAATGAATAAAGAAATAAAACTTCAGTCACCCATCTGATAAATATTTTAAATTAATTTTTCATTTTAAGAACTGATCATTTTAGGATAGAGGCCAACAGCTGGGGAATACAGCATTGCCATTGTTAAAATTTTTTATACTTTTTCTTAGTATTAACTGCATGACAGAGTTTTATTTTTATTTATTTATTTATTTATTTGCGCTACACGGGCCTCTCACTGTTGTGGCCTCTCCTGTTGCAGAGCACAGGCTCTGGATGCGCAGGCTCGGCGGCCATGGCTCACGGGCCCAGCCGCTCCGCGGCATGTGGGATCTTCCCGGACCGGGGCACGAACCCGTGTCCCCTGAATCAGCAGGCGGACTCTCAACCACTGCGCCACCAGGGAAGCCCCCCAGAGTTTTATTTTTAAATTAAATAAACCAAAAAGCAATAGAAGAGATTGTGAAGTAAATTACGTATGTTTTGCCTTTTAAGTTTTTCCTTACACTACGTGTGTGGTCTGAAAGACTTAAATCCATAAAGCAAAATGGGAAATCCAATGTTTTTCAAATAAAATTTATTTTTGCCAAGTGTGTTTTAACAAATGAGTGGTTAGATATTTGAGCTTTGGGTTACTACAGGAATAAATCATAAAGTTTACCTGACATCCTGAGCTCCTAAGGTTTACTTTATAACATGGAATCTCTGTGCTCCGGTAACACTTTAAAGTAGATCTAAGTTGATTATTCTGGAAGTAGCACATTGATAAGAACATTTACTCAGACAAACCAGTTGTTTTAGTTTTTTCATTAGGAAACATTCTTGAATAGAGAATTTTGACAAGCTATGGTATGTCTGGGTTAGCTGTATGTCTGCCCTTAAATATACACCTTCAGGAAGGAAAGAAGCTATGACTGTAAGCCTGGATTGGCATTGAATATTTTTCTGTCCAACAGTGTTGCAAATTAAATGTGAATCATCCAACAACTACTCCTTTTCTAAAATTAATTTGGTACTTTATTTCCAGGAAATAAAGAATATAGACTGAGAGTCATACATATCATTTAGAAAAAAATAGACTCCTGGCTTTGTGCTATGCAACTGCATTAGGTGAGCTTCCTTTGAGGGTCATGCATATATCTGTGACTATCGTTAGTGAGTACCCACAACTTAGTGTTAACACATCCAGCTGAAAACTGAAACCCGCAAGTCATGCAATGTGCATGATATCTGGCCATTGCAAAGCATCTGATAATTGACTAAAAGTTTTCACTTTTCATTGAAATAGTTGTTATGCAAACATCACCAGGGATCACAACAGAAAGAAATGAACATCACACGTGTTTTGCCTTGAACAGAGTCAATACATGTTTTGCCTCGACCAGAGTCACAGCCAAATTAAAATCCCAGCCTGCTGAGTTGATGTCATAGTAAACTTTAGCAGAAAAACTTCGGTAACATACCACTGCCTCCTCCTGTCCATTTTCTGGCAAAACATTAAGGTTGAAGATACCAACAACAATTAGAATTTAAACCTCTTCTCTGCTTAGTAACCAAACCTCTCCATCCCTGTCTAGCCAGAAACAACCTACCTGCTTATTCCTATTTTCATGTACTCTCCTCTCAAATTAACCTTGGTTGTGTTCCAACTTCTGAATAATTTTAATGATCTTGAGTTAAGATGCCTAGACAATATAGAACTTGGTGTATAAGAGGTGTTAATGAATCCACATTTTGAAATCTAGCATAAAAATTCTGTTCTGATAGAAGATAAGTATTAAAACATAAAAAGACCATTAAAGCAGATTTAGAAAATAAGATTAAAAAGAAATATAATTTAGTACACTACATATTATGAGTATTTTATTGCAAACAGCAAGTAATCAATAATCACACCATCCTACCTGAGAAAGGAAAAGAGCTTGTGCATTTTATTTGGAGAACTAAGGTGATAAGATGCGACAGATTTGCTTAAGGTGATATGCTTCAACCAGAGTGGGAACCTGTCTTTTGCCTTGCTGCTTCAATAAACAAAATGATAAAAAAAAAAACCAAAAACACCCTGTTTTGAACATTTTTCGGGGGTAAATAACTTTATAATGCTGTACCAGTAGCCCCTGAAGAGTTCTGACATTCTGCTTATAGCATGAATAGCACATAGCGTAGTCTACCTAGCTCCTGTAGACTAGGTACTTTAGGATAAGAATTGGGTTCTGGAGAGTAATGATGCAGGTTTTTCCTAGAAAATTTTTATCTATAGGTCTCACTCTTCAATGGCTTTAATTCTTTCTATTGCTCTTAGAATAAAGTCCCAACCCCCTACCATGGCCTTCAAGGCCAATAAAACTCTCTAGCCTCACCTCACATCATTTCCCCAACCCTCAACTGCTAGGTCACTATGCTGAAGACACATGAAACAGAACAAGTACAGGGCTCTGTGTTTCCTTTTCCACTCGCTAAAATGCTCTTTCCCTAGCTCTGTGCATGACTCCGCCTCGTTATCATCCATCAAGTGTTGGTTTACACACCTCCTCCTCAGAAGGGCTTTCCCTGGCCACTCGATCTGAAGTAGCTCTCCTAAGATCTCCCCAGCCTCCTGCAGTTCTCTCATCACATCATCCTCTTTATCTTCTTTGTAGCACTTATCACAATCAATAATTATCACCCAACTATAAGCTCTGAGCTATCACCACTGTATCTCTGGCGGTTAGTATAGCGCCTGGCACGTAGATGGTACTTGATATTTGTCAAATTAATTATTGAATACATGAGTGAATAATTAAGCTAATAATATACATTACCCTCCTCTTTTCTTTTTTTATTCTTATGTATAGTGTCTAACGTCATGCAACATACTAGCTGGGAGTAATATAATACAACACTATTTTTGAGAAATTTTAATAATAAAGACGAATACTAAGAGGCAGATGTTTATAAACATTGCTAGACATCTGCTAAAATAAGTCTGTCTTTAAGAAATATCAGTGGTGTAACTGTTGGACAGATTCCCTAGAATTTTTTTCCTTCCTTCTTCTCTTTCTGTCTCTCTTTTTTTCTCTCTCCCTTCCCCCTACTCTCTCTCTCTCTCCCTTCTCTCTCTCTTTCTCTCTCTCTTCCCCTCCCTCCCTTCCTCTCTCTCCCCACCCCCTCTCTCTCTCCCTGTTTGTAAGTTATATATGACATTGGTGATTAACATCTCAGCCTCCTAATTCTTCACCTTAAAGCTTTTCCCTCAACGCTTCCTCAACTTCATGAGTTGATGTGCAACATGAATCAGGAAAGAGTTGTTCTACAGTTACACAGTCCCCTGAAAGTCAGTCTTTCAGGGACCACAATGACAAAGAAACCTGGAGTGCAAAGTATCACTTTTATATTTGGAAGAAGCATGTTAGAGAAAAAAAGACATTTGAATCAAGAGATGGGGATTCTAATTGTTTTGCCACTATGGAAATTATGGAAGGACAATTCACTACTCTGTGCCCCAATTTTCTCATCTATAAAATTGAAATAATGTCTCTTATCTTGTCTTATTTCACAGGTAGGAAAGGATCCACCAAGGTGACTATGTGAAAGCACTCTGCAAAATATTATGTAAAAATGAAAGGTATTATGATAAAGAGAAGCACTATTTTCTAGTTTGCTAGAAAAAGAAGGATCAACAACAATCATATCTGGGGAGAAATGGGTACAGTGACAATATTTTCAAAACCCAAATCAGGATGTATCTTTTGGCTTATGATCTGACACACGGTCTGACCACATGACAGAATATTTGAAATCAAAATGTCCTGAAAAACCCAGGACATGTGGTTGCCATGGCAATGAGGAGCCATAGGGAGGCTGTGGGCAATGAAAAAACAGGGTAGAATTGGCAAGCATGGAAAACTATTTTGCCAGTGATGTACAGGACAGTTTGGAATCAATCTATGTGGAAGACTGAAAAAGCAAGAAGAAAGAAATTTTACTAATCTGAGTGTGAGGTGTAAATTGCAATCCTGAGTCATCCTCATTCTGGAAAAATTTTCCCTACTTACTCGGGGAAATCCAAGGTAGTCTCTAGTTCACATGAATGTGGAGCAGGAAGAGGTGTTTTAGATACGACTTTTGTTGGAGTGGACCAAATCCCCATGGTGATCCCATGCCTACTCTCAATATCCCAAGGGCACCTCTCAACTGGGAATTATCACATGGTAGCCCAGTTCTCCAGACCAAGGGAGACTCTCCAGAAGTACTGCCGTGCAGACCCAAATCTGCCTCCATCTGGATGGGAAGTTCTGGGAACTCTTCAGCTCTTAGAATTCTGCTCTTCATGGACTGCATTCTGCTTCCACCTTTCTCCATGCAAAATCAAAGCAATCCTCTCCTCTGTGCAACTGTTCAGTAAATACAGTTTGTGATTTACACAGCCCCTGTGTCATATGAATTCTACTGATGATTTTCAGGACAGAAGGGCAGATTTTTTTTTTTTTATGGACAGTAAAAGGAAGGTACAGAAAAATCTCAAGAAGATGTAATGACTGGACTCAGGAGGGGAGGGCTCATCAGAACTTCAATCTCTTTTTGCATTTTGCAGATTCTTATTAAAATGAATACATCTCAAATTTCTAAGGGGCAAGAAGCATTGTTTCATGGGGCAGATTTTCCCCCATTCAGCTCTTATTCCTTCCCAGCCCTTGAAGACTCCAAGACCTCCGAATCCAGTGCCTATCACATGCTATTGAGTTGGCATGTTTGCAAATTGCATGCAGTGAGATCCTTCCATACCAACAGCCCTGTCTCAGATTCTCCAGCATCACAGCCAGACTAGTATTGCCTGCACATTTTCTTCATCTTTTCATTGAGTTCAGTGTGGCAGCAGCACATTCCTCAGCACAGGCTCCAGTCGGCATGGTAACTAGTTAGAGACTGCAAGCTTCTGAGAGTGCTTTTGGTGGGGGGGTGGGGGGGGGAAAGGAGGGAATGTGTTGGAGGAAGTAGTGAAAAGGAGGTGGAGAAGAATTGATTGGGTTGGGATGGGGGAGGGGGGAGGGGCAGGAGAATTACTTAAACTCGCTTTTTAAAAGAGTTATCTGGTCCACCCATGGTGTTGGTGTTAAATTGCCTGGGCAGAAAAAAAAGTCCTAATTGGGGTGGGGAGGCAGTGACAAAGCAAAGCTTGTTCAAGCCTCGGAATCTGCACTGTTGATAGTGCAGGTACCTCAGGGCAGTTGGGAGTGATTGCTGTGTTGACTTTGTCTAATTGTAGGGGAGGAGTTATGTGAGCTGTGATGGGCAGCGTTACACCCAGTGGGGTGGTGGACAAAAACTGGCATAACTACGCAAAATAAACCGACTGACAAAGGTCTTGGCATATTATTAAACATCTGGCAAAATGTTCATCTCTTGACAAAAATGTAGAGAGACTAGTAATGCATAACTTTATCCCATGTTGGATTTTAAAATGGCTAATGCCAAGTTGTCTGTCAAAATTAATAGGGCATTGCTTCTTATAGAACAACAACAAAAAAATCTCATACATTTTATTCATTTATTCATTGCTAAAAAATCATGTATCTGCTAAAAATTTCATTTAGGAAAAAGGTTTGGAGGTGGTTAACCTTGCTTTTAAAGTGCTGTGAATTAAAAGCTACTTTTTTCATGTTTGTTATAATAAAAACCATACCTTCATTAAATTGTAGCACATTTTGTTCTTTGAGAATAAATTAAAACTCTGCATCCAAGCTTATACTAAGAGAGACATTAAAACTCCACTTATTGATTATATCATTACATATGTTTGGGTTTGTGACTTTTTTAAAAACTTCCTTTATATCAAGAAAAATGTTAAATGGTTGATTGACTGTTGAGTAGATACTCTGCATCTTCATAGGAATTAATCAATATATTGACTTTTTAACTCTTCTACTTAGCTATTTCATGTGTTAATTGAACTGTTTCTCCTTTCTTCGCTTTCCACAAAGCTTTATGCATCCTTTTCTATACAAACTATTTTCTCTTCTAAGTTTTATACACATAGGGCACCTTTCTGTTCTAGAATCTGAGTGCATTTTGTGAGTATCCAGGCCTCAAAAAGGAAGAGTAAATAATACTCTACCTTGTCATATGCATATTGTACCTGCGGGTAGCTATTTATTTTCTTATTTTTCACATTCTAAAGCTTTGTAATTAAATGGAAATGAAAAAAGACTCCTCAACATGTAAAACAACCTTCTATAATATATTTTAATTCCTAGTTTGCTTTATTGAGCAATAAACTTTTCATTTATAAGTTTAAAATTTTTGTTAACTTAAAACAAAAATTCCCAAATGGCATTTCTCTCAAAAATCTGACGTTTTTGCTAATTCTGATTTTCTTTTTTTTTTTAGGCCTTAAAATAAACTAGAAAGTCAGTGTGGCTGGTGAGGGGACTTTGCTCTTAAGCCCTAATAATCGTTAATTTGGTTTGGTGGTTTTTCTCTTCTTTTACTTCTTAAAGCAGCTCTCTACAGAAGAGTCTAAAAGCTCTGTTTGAAAACTAAGGCACTTGAAGCATAAACACTGGTACACTTCCAGGTAAAAGGGAAACGTACAAATGTTCCTTAAACTGCTGAAGGAACAAACATGTAAATAAGAGATGGGCTGATTCCCTACTGTTTATGTTTGCTCACTGCGAACATTTGGTTCACTTGGCTTGGCTCATTATTTCAGCTGGGAAAGTCACTATATGAATTAATAGCAGATTTCCCAGCTGAAAATAAATGTTTACCAGGTTAGGGGGCTGGGTTTTTTTGGCAAAGACCTGGCTTTTTGTCTGACTGGCTCCTATTTTGGCGTGCACATCCCTGAGGTGTGTAATTAAAGCAAGGGAATTTGCACATAGTGCTTTAGGGCTTTAATGAATAGAAAACACAGGATATTTCAGCAATTTGGTGCCTAATGTCAGAGTGTGCATTTCCTGTGTGAGGTATCACAATAACAGGGCTCTGTGACAATAAAAGCGCCTGCAATGCCATGCAAAGAAAAATGGGAGTGACAGCGTTTGTTCCTAAATTCCAATACAAAATACATAAAAAAGAGCAATTTACATTTAAAACAGAAGGACTTTGAACTTGAACATACCCTCAGAATTAATGGCTATTAAATCAGCCCCACTTTGTTGAATAATGAAATTCCCTTTAGGACAAAGATCTTGGCTGTTGATATCAGGTTACATTACAAAATTGAATACACAGTATCAAATGGTTTTAATCATAACCATTCTCGCCTTGCTGTTGAAATTTTTGAGCAGCTCAAAATCTGAAAAAATATTTTTAAACCTCAGGAACCTTGAAGGGAAGAGTAGAAAAATTCACATTGATTGAGCACCTGCTTTATGCCAGATACTTTTACATGAAATCAAATTTAAGATTTTATAAAAATACCAGGCAAAAAAAAGCATTAGAATTCTTTTAATTTTGTCTGAAGATTTAAAAAGTTCAAATAAATTAGGTAATTTGCCCAAGATCCCATTGCTAGTAATCTGTAGCATCAGGATATGAGGAGGACACTGCCCAGAACAGAGGAATCAGTCAGTACATGCTGCTTTCATTATTGTCAGAATCCAGAACCCAAGCTCTTTCAACATATTTTGTTATTATTATTTTTATATCTTTTACATAAAATGTATTCTAAAGAGAGATGAAATCCTCGTTCCCTCCTTATCCCCAGTCCCTGATCGTTCTTGTGAGTAAGGTTTACACCTAATCTGCAAAAAAACAAAACAAAACAAAACCCCAAACCTCTTGTTCCATCCTCTGCATAACAGTGCAGAAGTAGAAAGCTTGTGCTTCCTGGGTCATGGGGCGGGAGTGGGGTATCTCAACCTGAGGACAAATGGTACTTTTAATACAGGACAAGTGCATCCATGACAAGGAACAAGTCCCCAACAGAAGCATGGAAGTAGGCGATACTTTCATCACAGCCAGAGGTCAGAATATGTTTCCCACATCCCTGTAGAATAGGAGAACCCAGATTTCACTTCGTGGGGCCTCAGTTCCAATGTCTATAAAAATGAAAGGATTGCTCTGGATGATCTAAAAGACCCACTTCAGATTTAAAAGTCCAAACTACCAAGTGAGACCAGAGGACAGGGGACAGGAAACTGATATAATCCATACACAGGAGAATTCCCAAAGGATAAATAAGCCTCAGGTAACGACCTATCTTGTGGTCACTACACAAAGACGTCTGTCAGCATTTTTATAGCCATATTTCCTAATGAAATGATTATTTGTTTCCTACCACATATTTCCCACAATGACATATCTTCATATCCTTCATAAACTAAATTCTTTTTTTTTAATGTTAATTCTTTTTTTTTTTAAGTTTATTTATTTTTGGCTGCGTTGGGTCTTCGTAGCTGCGCGCGGGCTTTCTCCAGTTGCGGCGAGTGGGGGCTCCTCTTCGTTGCGGTGCGCGGGCTTCTCATTGCGGTGGCTTTTCTTGTTGCAGAGCACGGGGCTCTAGGTGCATGGCCTTCAGTAGTTGTGGTTCACGGGCTCAGTAGTTGTGGCTCGCGGGCTCTAGAGCACAGGCTCAGTAGTTGTGGTGCACAGACTCAATTGCTCCGTGGCATGTGGGATCTTCCCGGACTAGGGCTCAAACCCATGTCCCCTGCATTGGCAGGCAGATTCTTAACCACTGCGCCACCAGGGAAGTCCCCATAAACTAAATTCTAAAGTAAAACATCATCTTTAAAAGCCTTTTCCTCCTGCCTTTTCCTCTCCTGACTTTTCACCTTATCTTGGCCTCTCTCTGGGCTTCCTCTTATCCTCCAAAAACCTTTGAAGGCTCATTGCCAGACCATACACCTGGCATGGGGCACTATCCTGATTCCTGGTAAAGAAGAAAAATGCACATGTGGGGCATGTGTGTGTGTCACTTGGAGGCTGTACACCTCCTCTTACACCTCCTAAAATCCTAGGGATATAAAACTCAAGCGATTAGAGACTGAGACCTGCTCCCCAACACCAGTCATTTTCCTCCTTGATGAAGAACCAACAGTCTCCCTCTCCTCTGTCTTGTCAACAACCACTGATACTGGCAGCTCCCTAGAAATAACTGCTCCAAAAGAGAAGCCCCAACCACACAAAAAAACTAAAGATGCTGTTATCTCCATCGACATTTACAGAAATGTGAACGTCAAGAGTTTGAGAGACTTATTAGGGTAAAGGTCAGACATGCCCTTTGGAGCACAGGTTTTTTTCACTCCATTGGGACCTACAATCTGTTGATCTTACCACCTTGTCACCGTCCTCACCCTCTTGTGTCCTCACTTCCTCCTCCTTATCCTGTTTAAATTCTTTGATCCGTCACTGTTACTATTCTTCTTACAAGCACCCTTATCCTCCTTGATCCTGTATCATTGCATTGTACTGGTAAATTCGCTCCCCTGATTAAATCCAACTTTCTGCCTACTCTGGGCCAGCATACCTGCAAAAAAATGTGCTAGAGCAAAAAAAACACAGCCATGCTGGCCAATCTCATTCTAAATTCCTGGTCATTATAACCTCCTATGGACCAATAATGCTGCCCAGGTATCATTCCTGTCCTAGTCTGTTCCCTCTCCCATTCTCCTCAACAACTCCTTCATCTCTCTCTCTCCTCAGTCCTCCACAACCTGCTCACTCATCATGATTCACTTGCTTCCTTCTTCACCAAGCAATAAAAACATCCAGAAAAAGCTACATGTGGCACCACCACATCTCCCTACCTACAAGTACCAGTGTCCGTATATCCTGCCCTTATTTCTGTGACTCTGAATAGATTACTGGGCTTCCCAGCCAAGGCCAGTCCCCACACTTGTGCACTAGATTCCATCCCATCCTAATGCCACAAGGATACTTCTCCAGCAATTCTTCCCCTCTCTTCTGCATCAAAAATTTCCCTCCCTTTTCCAAGACCATTGCCATACATAGAAACATGCTCTTGTTTCTTTCATTAAAAATAAATATAGGGCTTCCCTGGTGGCGCAGTGGTTGAGAGTCCGCCTGCCGATGCAGGGGACACAGGTTCGTGCCCCGGTCCAGGAGGATCCCACAATGCCGCAGAGTGGCTGGGCCTGTGAGCCATGGCCGCTGAACCTGTGTGTCCAGAGCCTGTGCTCCGCAACGGGAGACGCCGCAACAGTGAGAGGCCCGCGTGCCGCAAAAATATAAATAAAAATAAATAAATACAAAAATCTTTTGACACCACATCTCCACCCAACTACTGCTCCATTTTCTCTGTACCTCTTGACAACAAAACTCCTCAAAGTTGTTTATACTCACTGGTAATTTCTCTCTTCCCATTTTCTCTTGAATCCAATTCAATCATCCATCCACCCCACTCTCAACCCTGCAAACAACCAAATTGCTCCTGTTAAGGTCACTAAGGAACTCCACGTTGGCAAATCCATCAGTCAGTCCTCAAGCCTCATCTTACTGGTACATTAAATGACGCAGCTGATCACATTCTCCCAATTGAAACACTTTTAACTTGCCTTTCACAACACAGTGCTCTGCTGAGTTTCTTCCCACTTCTTCACCTACTTCTTTGTCAGTCTCCTCTGCTGGTTTCTCTCCATCCCCTGTCTCTAAGAGTTGGAGTGCCTCAGGGCTTAGGGTTCTAACCTCTTCTTTTCTCTAACTACATTCAATTCCTAAAGGATCTCATCAGTTACCGGGCTTTAAATACCATCTCTACACCGTTGTCCAGATTTACATCTCCTGCCTGAGTGGCTCTTACCCTGGGCCCTTATTGTGAAACCAAGATCCAGGTTCCATCTTGCTCCCCAGTTATGTTAAGTGGGTTTAAGGCCTGAGACCCTACACTATTCTGGTTGGCTCCCAGGGCTCTGAACCTGACACCTGCTGACAGACCTTCCTGCCTACTTGCCTAGGTTTCTGAATGTCTTGGAAGGAGGAGGAGGAGGAGGAGGAGGAGGAGGAAAGTTGTGGCTGTATTACACAGTCCAGTGATGTTGAGTGTTGTGGGATGTCAGCTGCCACCCTTGAGGAGAAGGCAGCAGGCCCCCTCCTGAGCAGCCAAGGGCAAAGCCATGACTTTGGCAAATTTACTGTGGTCTAGACAAAGCTTGATCCTTAACATTGCAAATCAGAAACTTCATATTTTTAGAAAGTAAATTAATCTTTCTAGGGCAGGCTGCCTAACCTCTCATTAGTCTGATGTATTAAACCAGGGTACCATTTTATTAATTTACATTGAGAAATAATAGTTGTAGGAACTAGAATACTTAAAACCACATGAGCACCATATTCTCTCCCTACTGTCAAGAATTTTGAAAAGCCATATCATGTTGAAAAGCTAGCATATTATTTTACAGTAAGAAATGGCTATCTTGGTGAACAAAATTCCTGAAATTCACATGATCTGTGCATTCCCTCTTTCTCTGACGACTTACACAGGAAGAAAAGCATAATGAGCTTTTAGAAAAATGGTAGCTAATCACATTACAACCCTACTGATTTTTTTCGAAGCACACATTTGACCAGGTCACTCCTCTAAAACTGGATATTGTTCTTAGGAGATGACAAAATCCTCAAGCTACTAGCCCTACATGGTCTGACTACTTCAGACCCTGTCTTCAGTGTAAGAACTGGTTAGGAATGTGGGTTCTGCAACCATACTTCCATGGTTCAAATTCCTGCAACCACACCTCCGTGGTTCAAATCTACTGCCAAGCTCAGGTGATTTACTTATATTACACCATAGTTTCCCCTTAAGTAAAACAGGAATAAAGATAATGTTTATTTCATAGAATTGTGACGAAAATTAGAAGAATAAACTGCTTTCAACAGTGTCTGGCACTTCTAAGTCCTCAATAAATATTATCTATTATCTAAAACCACTCTGGGTTCCAGCCACACCGGCCTTCCTTCCATCCCTTAAACAGGCTGCAAGCCAAGATCTTTGCAGCCTGGAGCCCAGAGCAAATGCTGCTCCTGTTTGAAGCACTGTCCTTATACCTCCTTCCACTGTTTATTTACTATGTCCTTTGCCTCTCCCGAGCCTCAGGGACGGAGAGTCGTCAGTCTTCAGTTTCCTTCCTTATGTTAATGTGCTCTCCTTCCAGACTGTACCTGCCTTGAGCAGTCTCCTTACTCAGCACTTTCTCCCCAAACTTGACATATACCTGACACGTTACAGGCACTCCGTGCCGATTTGTCTGAGTTTGTGTTTAGCTGATGCTTACCTCAGTCTGAAAAGGCTTTGGCTGGCCGTCCGGGTCTTCCAGGGGCAAAGCTTAGATGGGCGCTACTAATTTTTGCCTCAGGGGCTCTCTTTTTTACTCAGGGCTGACCAACCCCCATCTGATTAACACGTTCTTTCTTTGCATGTGTTAATGCCTTTGCTCAGGTTTCTTAGGACCCTTCTAGAGCATAAGAAAACTTTACATATCTATGCTCTATTTTAGTTCACTTTGTTTTTGAAGTTTTGCTCTCCGGGGGCATCTTATTTCCCTCCTTTCCAAGTTCTGGCAGGGGTGGGGTTCCAGAGGGTTATCTCTTTGTATCTCCCTATTGCAGACAACACACCTGGACAGGATTCTATCTACCAGTGGGGACACGCTGGTGTTTTGTATTAGATACGAGTGTATGCTCAGCTTCCCGCAGGAGCATTGAACTTCTCCTAAAGCCTGAGCTGGGTCTGCCCTGCCCCCATGAGCATCTTTCAGTCTACTCACCTTCCCGGCAGGGTTCTTAGGTAGAGTCCAGAAGATACGCTCTATGAGAGATACACCAGATAGCTATACAACTCCACTTAATTAATGGAGGTAGGTGTCAAGTGTGTTTTTTGAGAAATAAAGAATACAGCACTTCTCTGGGGATTAATTATTCTGTCTTAAATGGAAATACTAAAATTGATCCAAGGATGAGAGTGATAAACACAGAATTTATTTTTACCACCACATATTTGCACTGTACAATGAGACAAATGCAAATCCTCAACTGAGGACCAGGCAAAAGTGACTACAGTTGTAAAGATGCCATCCAGTTAAAGCCTCTGTTAAAAAGACTCACTTCTATGTTAGCAGAAATAATTGGTTTACAATACATCCTGAAAACCTAGAATCTGAAAAGCATTGCTCATGCTATTTCCACGATGTTGAGATGTGGTTTAGGCCAGAGATGTACATGAAAATGGTATAAAAAAAGGGCTGGGTCCAATCCAATGCAGAATTTAACAGAAGGTAAGAAAGAACACAAAACTCAGGTTGAAGAAAGCCTCTCCCTGGGGTATTTCTCGTCCTTTATTTTTACCCCCTATCCAAGACTTGTGGTTAATTCAGATAAGCACTTGACCTTTGTGGGTGCTTATCCAAAGTCAACCTTCCTGTGTCTGAGGGTCACCTGTAACTCATTAATCTCAGTCCATTATTGTTTTGCAGGAATGTCTGTTCCATTTAAGATATAAAACTCCTATACAGATAACATGGGAGGTTAATGCACTCACTTTTCATTCCCTGATTGCTGGGTTCACACCAAACTCAATTCTGTTATGAGTAAGGATTACTTTTTGATATGTTCCCTGTCCCCAGGAGCCATTTGTCTATAGGTCTTCACATCCTAAAAGGATGTTGCAGGCATCAGCATACTCTTTGGGGCCCTATACAGGAGATTCCAGGGAATAGAATGGCCCAGAGGTTACTGGGTCAGGACTTGAGAGGAAAGAACTATTTAGGGAATCTTGCTGAGTGCATGCTTCTGAGGGTGCTATCAGTCTTTTCCACTTTTAACTCTTAAGATGAAAACAAGGCCATTATCACTTTTCAAAAAATAGTAAATTGCTTAATACAGAATCTAGTACTGTTATGCTGTATTTCTTTCCCTACAGCAAGAAACGTGCTAGCAGGCAGTCAGGGAAAAGGCACAAACTCTTTTCAGTGTTTTGACCATCATGCTTTTCAAGCATCCTCTTGTTTATGATTTAACTTAATTCCCTCTTCCATTAGGAAATGCAAATCCATGCCCACCACCCATACCAAAAACTGAGATGTAAATCTAGAGGAAAATAACAACCAGAGGTTCAACTATCTATAAGGCAGTATAGCACAGTGTACGGTGTGCCAGCTTTAGAGTCAGACTGCCAAGCATAGAACCCTGGACCTGCCACTTAAAAGCCTTAACCCCCCCCCCCCGCAGCCTCAGTTTGATAGCTGTAAAATGGAAATAATTAGAGCAAATACCACAGAGTTTTTGAAGGAATCAAATGAGATAATGATACATAAAGCACTTAGAACACCATCTGACATATATCAGGGGCTCAGTAAGTGATAGCTGTTATCGGAACTTAATTCCTCTGTTTTATGCTCTAGAAACTAAAGGGATTTCTTTCTTTTTTTCTTTTTTAATCTGTGGCTTCCTCTCAAACCACCTGACAGGTAACTAAACCCCAAATGAATGCTTCTCATTTTTTTCTACTTCGCAAAGCCACACCAGTCTTCCCCTCCCCTCCTCCATGCCCCTTGAATTCCAACCAGTTAAAGTACAAGAGAGTGGCCAAGGAGTGAAGATGCTACAGCCTAAACTGCCTGGCTTAATTAATTTCCGCCAATTCCTGCTGCTGGCCATGCTGCCACCACACCACCTCAATTCCCCTCGGTGCTAACAACGGAAAGTGGCACACAGTGGCTGTCACTCTGTAGCGAGAAAAGGAAAAATGTACTGTCGATATATATAACTCGTCAATGTAAATGCTTTCAGGAGCCCTTCGCTGTTTCTTTTCATGTTCTTTGAGCCTAAGAACCATTTAGAGAAGCCCTGCTGTTCTAGCACCCTAAGGACACGAAGAGGATGCTGATGAGCAGCTGAGAAACAGAGCTTCTATTTATGTGGAGCAAGGCAGGCCTAGCTCTTCGATTCACAGTAAGCAGAATATCTTAATCACAGGCATTCTGAAGTCATGCCAGGTGGAGTGCCCCGTGTTTGTCTGCTTGCTTTTCTTTCTTTTTAAAAAATACAACTTGGGAAAGACTCTGATACAGGCAGGTAGGCTTTTATTTCAGGATCCGTTATTATCTTCCCATTGGGAGGTTGGGAAAGAATTGGCACCTAAATATCCATCCAAGTACGTCTATACCAGGAGTGGTCTAGAATTTCCAGAAAGGACGGGGCAAGGATGGCAATTTTTTGGTAAAAGGAGCTAGTGGGCTTCCCCAGAGAAACTACATTTGCATAGTAAACAGGCTGTTGTTTGGAGTCCATATTGACTGGGGCTGGATTTGTAAGGCTGAGGGAGGTTTGGAAGGGCTCCTCACTTTGTATTCGAACAGCCATGGCCCCTGACGCTCATTCCCCATGCTTTTAGGAGCCCTTGCTACATGGTCTAAGGAAATGTCTTCAACAGAGGTAACATGCTAGAATAAAGTTGTTAGTAGTGTAGGAAGTGAGGGTTTTATCTGCCTAGAAAGATGCCTGGTACAAGAGGTGCTCAGAAATATTTGTTGAATGAATTTATGATTTTATGGAAGCTATTAAAGTAAAAGCCCTGGAAAAGAAGTCACCATCAGAATAACTGGTTTCTATTTTTTGGTTTAAGTTAATTATTAAAAATATTTAGAATGACTCCCTTCCCCTGACTGAAGCAATAAAGTGATATGTGTAAAGAATACAGGGAATAGTTTTTGGTAATAAGCAAATATGCAAATAAATATGCAAGAACACTTGGCAGAGGCTTCTTGCTGTCTTTCAATGTTTCTACAATTCTCCCATCTTCCTGTAAGAATAGGACTCCCAATTTTAGCTGGATACATGGCTTCTCAGATAAATATTATATTTCTCAACTCCCGCGACCCCCGTCCCCGCAGCTAGGGGGTCACGTGAATACACGTGACTTCCAGGTCATGCACTTAAAGGTAAGGAGTGCGGCCTTCTTCCCTTCCTTTTCGCCTTATCACTGTGTGGGATGCAAATATGATGATAGGAGCTGGAGCAGCCATCTTAGACTGTGAGTTGAAAGCTGTGTGTTGAGGATGAGAGAGCAAAAGATAGAAGCAGCCTATACCTCTGACACCATCAAGCGTCCCTTAGACTGCCTGTACTCAAACACTTGAGAGGGAGACTTCCCAACCATTTAAAAAAATATTTTTTTACTATTTATTTAACTGCACTGGGTCTTAGTTGCAGCACACAGGATCTTCATTGAGGGATGCGGGATCTTTTTAGTTGTGGCATGTGGGATCTAGTTCCTTGACCAGGGATCAAACCTGGGCCCCCTGCATTGGGAGCGTGGAGTCTTAACCACTGGACCACCAGGGAAGTCTCCCAACCATTGTTTTTAGGAATGCCTCTGTTGCTTTAGCCAATCTGTATTTAAACAAATGTTAACACCATGCTACATTAGGGAAGAAAGCCGAAAGGAAAACTCCATTCACTTGAAACAAAATCAAGTAGAGCGGAATCAATTATTGAGATATTCATTGATTCTCATAATTTCCCTCTTCCGGTTCAACTACTACTTTTCAGAATGAGTTCATATTGCTGTTGACTCACGAAGGAAATGTTGGTTCTGATTTCTAAAGCTGTGGTTGTAGCCATTGACACTCTTAGCAGGTATGAAATCCAATCTACTGCCTGTTTTTTAATGGCCTGAGAACAAAGAACGGTTTTTACATTTTTAAATGATAGAGAAAAATCAAAATAAAGTTTTATGATATGTGGAAATGATATGAAATTCAAATTTCAGTATCTGTAAGTAATGTATTAGAGTGCAGACACATTCATTCATTTAAATATTGTTTGTAGCTGCTTTCTTACAGAGTTGAGTAGTTACGATAGAATCTGTATGCTTCACAAAGCCGAAAATGTTTACCGTGTGACCTTTTCCAAAAGACAGTTTGTTGCCCCTTCGTTATAGTTATCTTTCCTGTTGTTTTTAGTGGAAGGTGGACACATATTATTTGAATTAATTTCCTTCACTTTGAAGTTTCAAACTACAGTATCAAATTTATACATTTAGGGATTTTCTCAAATAGCTTGATTTTTAATCATGAAGAATATTCAATTAACTGATAAAGAACTTGAAAAGTAACAGTGGCTAAATTGCACTGTTAGTATTGGGTTGGCCGAAAAGTTCGTTAGGGTTTTTCTGTAACACCTTACAGAAAAAACCCAAATGAACTTTTTGGCCAACCCAATATTTCTGTGAACAATAGTTCACAGATTTTGACGGCTGAATCTTCAGTCCCACATTTAGCTTCATTTCCTTTGGCATTGGTGAGAACAAGCCCTGTCGTTAAATACCATCCTTACTATATTTCTTGTGCCATCTCCTCAATGCCATTCCCACAGCTATTATCCTACTTCCGTTCCTTAATAATTCTAGACCATACTTTTGCAATAATACTCTTACTGCTCTTCTTGCATCCAATCTCTTCTCCCATACATTTCCTTTCACCAGAGAGAATTTCCTTTAAAAGAAAAAAAAGTACATTTGACCCTTGAACAACATGGTTTAACTGTGCAGGTCCACTTATATGAGGATTTTGTTCAGTAGTAAATACTACACGATCCATGGTTGGTTGAATCTGCAGATACAGAACTGTGGATATGGAGGAACCTCGAACAAGGCGGGCCAACTATAAGTTATACTCAGATTTTCAACTCCAGGGAGGGTCAGTGCCCCGTTTTGTTCAAGAGTCAATTGCACATAGCTAATTCCAATATCTAATCACATAGCTGCGTGTCCCATCTAAAATATTTCAGTCCATCCATAACAAGTTCCTTAGGCTGGCATTCATGATTCTTCGTGATATGTTCTTATCTTACACTTTATCCAAATGGAACCATTCTCTTTTCCCAATATACCTCTGTAGGATAGGCCCTGTTCTCTGGTCCATCCTCTGTGCCTTTGTTCATAGAATGATCTCTTACCTCCAAACCTAACCCTTCTCTCCATCCTTAAATATTCAAATTCTGTTTTTTTTTTAGGGCCTAACTCCAATGCCAACTCTTACAAGAAAACTTCTTCAACTCTCCTATTCCACACTCAGTAAGTATTGTAGACACCTATGGCTTTTTTCTGTTATGGCATCATTCATTCACCATTCTTCCAGAAGGACTACATGAATTGTACTTTGGGGATGGGAGCAAACTTGATGGGATTATAACTCAAAATGCCACACCCTTCCTGGAGGGGAAATGGAGATGTAATACTAACTAGGCCAAGCAGAAACACTCCCTCTCCATCTTGCTCGGTTCTCCTTCTAGCTCTATCTCTTCACAATTTGATTCTTGAGTGATGCAAGAATGGAAAACGCCTGGAGCTCATTCATGTCCTGAAGAACTCATCCATTATTTCTTTTTAAAAAAAAATAAATGTATTTATTTCATTTATTTATTTTTGGCTGTGTTGGGTCTTCGTTGCTGGGCGCTGGCTTTCTCTAGTTGTGGCGAGCGGGGGCTACTCTCTTGCTGTGCATTGGGCTTCTCATTGAGGTGGCTTCTCTTGTTGCGGAGCACAGGCTCTAGGCACGCCGGCTTCAGTAGTTGTAGCACGCGGGCTCTAGAACACAGGCTCAGTAGTTGTGGCACACGGGCTTAGTTGCTCCGTGGCATGTGGGATCTTCCCAGACCAGGGCTTGAACCCGTGTCCCCTGAATTGGCAGGCGGATTCTTAATCACTGTGCCACCAAGGAAGCCCTCATCCATTATTTCTGCTCCCAGATCCCTATTGCTGCTCTTCTCCGCTCCTTGCGAGTGCGGGTTTCTTTGCCTTATCTTGTGATTTTATGAAGAAATCCATTCCCTTCCAGTCAACTCTTTTGTAAATTAGGCACTGCTGGTTTCTATTGTTTGCAACCAAAGACACCAGCTGATAGAAGTTGTGATCATTCCTTCCTCCGAACCCTCAAAGTACTTTACCTATACATTTCTTAGGGTTCCTAACACTTCCTACCTTGTATAATAATTATCCATGTTATTGTTTTCTTTGTCTTACACAGTGTCAGTTCCAGAATTCTATATAGGAGGAGCAATTGGGGGTTGAAGAAGGAAAGTATAAGGGACTTATCATGAATCCTTTTTGGAGTCAATAACTGTTTTCTTTTTATTTAGACTGTATTTTTTAATCTGTAAAAAAGCAACATTTTCTAAAGATGCTTTTATTTATACTTTATGTAAAATTAATAAAAGAACATCCATTTTCTTTTTCAGAGAATGCTTATTTGAAGGAAACATGGCATTGGAGCTTACGGTGGGGTGAAATTCCTCCTCTCCTTCCAAGGCTCCTTTGCTTGCAGATGCTGACTTTTAAAGACTGTGAGCCATATGTCACCTCTGTGATCCCTAGTATAGGTCTTTACACAAAATCAGTGCCCAGCACAGTTGTTGAATCAGTCAGTCAATCAATGGTCACTGTACCATTTTGCCTCATTTTTCTTTTGCCTCTTTTCCAATGAAAATTGAGGCGTATGTTTTCCCACTTGGAATTTATTTGGCTTATTCATTTTTTTTTCAATAAAGAATCATTAGCTGCCCATCTCTATACTGGACACTGTTCTAAGTGTTAGGAATACATCAGTGATCAGGCAAGATTTCTGCCACCACAAAGCTTGCATTCTAGTGGAAATATATGTCTACTGAGAGATAATTACTATGTCATTTATTTCCTAACTTATTATAACTGTAGCACCAAATATGTTTATCATTCTCTTGTGTCACTTTGTGTTTCTGCCTCTTCTTTACTGTTGCCCCCAGCTATAACAGAGTTTACTTTAAAAACATGAGCCCAGGGCTTTCTCTTACTGGTACTATTGTTTTTATTTTTCTCATTACTTTTTTTTTCTGTGCCTTCTGATGTTTGAACTAATCTTCAAAAATAACAATACATTATTATTGAATCTTCTGTCCAAAGTTCCTAAAGCTTAGACATATTAGTCACATACAGCCAATGTCTGTGAGTCATAGAGCCACAGAATCTTGATAACATAAAAGAGAAAGCTGCCACCAAAGTAGCATTTAATCAATTTTGCTTTCTAAACCCAGAAATCAGGCACCCCTGATGTATCACTAGCATCCAAAAGAAACTGAAGTCCTAGAGTGAAATTAAGCCAAAAGTTAATATGTTTTTCTGTTTCTGACAGACCCAAATTCTTATGTTGCTCATAGAAAGGAAGTAGAATGGAAGTAAAAGAAGAATCTGACAAAAAGAATAATAATAAGCAGTCTACATCATGAAAAAATGGATATAAGTGCCTATTCACAGCATCTTACCCACAATTTCAGTAGTGTCACCATTACTTGAAGTAGTAGCAAAATAGGAAGTATCGTGATTATCCTATTGCACACCTGGAAGGTATTATACACATACTCAATTCAGTAAATATTAATTGAGGGCCTACTATGCATCACATCCTCTGCTAGGCTGGGAGGGTGCTAGACTGTGGCAGAGGCTATTGGCTATTCAACAGAATCTACATCCCCTTTTTCTTTTTTTTTTTTTGTGGTACGCAAGCCTCTCACTGTTGTGGCCTCTCCCGTTGCGGAGCACAGGCTCCTGACGCTCAGGCTCAGCGGCCATGGCTCACGGGCCCAGCCGCTCCACGGCATGTGGGATCTTCCTGGACCAGGGCACGAACCCGTGTCCCCTGCATCGGCAGGCGGACTCTCAACCACTGCGCCACCAGGGAAGCCCTACATCCCCTTTTTCGTAGGCACAGAGCTGGTCTCCATATGCAGTTAGGTAGCCATGTGCCTGAGTGCCAGCCAGTGGAATGGAAACAGAGTCCTGTGTGCTACTTCTAGGCCTAGCCCAAGCTGCCCTCCTACTCGCACTCCTCTGCACTCCCTTCCAGTGGCTGCCATAGAGAGAACCATGGTGAGGATAGAAGCCACAGTTTGAACATGGCAGAGCCTCTGTCAGCATGGTGCCCTGACTGAGTGCATAGAGGAGAGCCTCTGACCAATCTGTTCATCCTCTCAGGGCTCTGACATGAGCAAGAAATAAACTGCCATTGTGTTGAGCCATTACTTGTTCCAGTCTATTTATCATTGCAGCCTTGCCTATCCTAACCATACATAGAATTAGACATGAGTTTTGAAATAATGAATTATTTAAAAATTTTTATTTCAGCTTGTTATATACTAGCAGTTAAAAAGGTTGAAATCATAAGATCAAGTCAACATTTTTCCTCTTCATTCCTTCTTTCTTTCTCTTTTTCTTTTATTTATTTATTTTTTTGAATTTTATATTTTATACCACAGGTTCCTACGAGTTATCCATTTTATACACATCAGTGTATACATGTCAATCCCAATCTCCCAATTCATCACACCCCCACCCCCACCCCCTGCTGCTTTCCCCCCTTGGTGTCCATACATTTGTTCTCTACATCCGTGTCTCAATTTTTGCCCTGCAAACCGGATCATCTGTACCATTTTCTAGTTTCCACATATATGCGTTAATATATGATATTCGTTTTTCTCTTTCTGACTTACTTCACTCTGTATGACAATCTCTAGGTCCAACCACGGCTTTACAAATGACCCCATTTCGTTCCTTTTTATGGCTGAGTAATATTCCTTTGTATATATGTACCACATCTTCTTTATTCATTCATCTGTCGATGAGCATCTAGGTTGCTTCCATGACCTGGCTATTGTAAATAGTGCTGCAATGAACACTGGGGTGCATGTGTCTTTTTGAATTATGCTTTTCTCTGTGTATATGCCCAGTAGTGGGATTGCTGGATCATATGGTAATTCTATTTTTAGTTTTTTAAGGAACCTCGATACTCTTCTCCATAGTGGCTGTATCAATTTACATTCCCACCAACAGTGCAAAAGGACTCCCTTTTCTCCACATCCTCTCCAGCATTTGTTGTTTGTAGATTTTCTGATGTCTGATGATGCCCACTCTAACCAGTGTGAGGTGATACTTCACTGTACTTTTTTTTTTTTTTTTCCAGTATGCGGGCCTCACACTGTTGTGGCCTCTCCCATTGCGGAGCGCAGGCTCCGGAAGCACAGGCTCAGTGGCCACGGCTCACGGGCCCAGCCGTTCCGCGGCATGTGGGATCTTCCCGGACCAGGGCACGAACCCATGTCCTCTGCATTGGCAGGCGGACTCTCAACCACTGCGCCACCAGGGAAGCCCCTCACTGTACTTTTGATTTGCATTTCTCTAATAAGTAGTGGTGCTGAGCAGCTTTTTATGTGCCTCTTGGCCATCTGTATGTCTTCTTTGGAGAAATGCCTATTTAGTTCTTCTGCCTGTTTTTTGATTAGGTTGTTTGTGTTTTTAATATTGAGCTGCATGAGCTGTTTCTATATTTTGGAGATTAATCCTTTGACTGTTGATTCATTTGCAAATATTTTCTCCCATTCTGAGGGTTGTCTTTTCATCTTGCTTGTAGTTTCCTTTGCTTTACAAAAGCTTTTAAGTTTCATTAGGTCTCATTTGTTTATTTTTATTTCCATTACTCTGGGAGGTGGGTCAAAAAAGATCTTGCTGTGATTTATGTCAAAGAGTGTTCTTCCTATGTTTTCCTCTAAGAGTTTTATAGTGTCTAGTCTAACATTTAGGTCTTTACCCATTTTGGGTTTATTTTTGTGTATGGTGTTAGGGAGTGTTCTAATTTCATTCTTTTTTTTTTTTTCAGTATGTGGGCCTCTCACTGCTGTGGCCTCACCCATTGCACAGCACAGGCTCTGGACGCACAGGCTCAGCGCCCATGGCTCACAGGCCTAACCACTCCACGGCATGTAGGATCTTCCCGGACCGGGGCACGAACCCGTGTCCCCTGCATCGGCAGGCGAACTCTCAACCACTGCGCCATCAGGGAAGCCCCCTAATTTCATTCTTTTGCATGTAGCTGTCCAGTTTTCCCAGTACCACTTATTGAAGACACAGTCTTTTCTCCATTGTATATCCTTGCCTCCTTTGTCATAGATTAGTTGACCATAGGTGTGTGGGTTTAACTCTGGGCTTTCTATTCTGTTGCATTGATCTATATTTCTGTTTTTCTGCCAGTACCATATTGTCTTGATCACTGTAGCTCTGTAGTATAGTCTGAACTCAGGTATTCTGATTCCTCCAGCTCTGTTTTTTTCCCTCAAGATTGCTTTAGCTATTCGGGATCTTTTGTGTCTTCATACAAATTTTAAGATTTTTGTTCTAGTTCTGTAAAAAAGTGCCTTTGGTAATTTGATAGGGAGTGCATTGAATCTGTAGATTGCTTTGGGTAGTATAGTCATTTTCACAATATTGATTCTTCCAATCCAAGAACATGGTATAACTCTCCATCTGTTTGTGTCATCTTTGATTTCTTTCATTAGTGTCTTATACTTTTCTGAGTACAGATCTTTTATCTCCTTAGGTAGGTTTATTCCTAGGTATTTTATTCTTTTTGTTGCAATGGTAAATGGGATTGTTTCCTTAATTTCTCTTTCTGATATTTCATTGTTAGTGTATAGGAATGAAAGAGATTTCTGTGCATTAATTTTGTATCCTGCAACTTTACCAAATTCACTAATTAGCTCTAGTAGTTTTCCAGTGGCATCTTTAGGATTCTCTATGTATAGTATCATGTCATCTGCAAACAGTGACAGTTTTACTTCTTCTTTTCCAGTTTGGATTCCTTTTATTTCTTTTTCTTCCTGATTGCTGTGGCTAGGACTTCCAAAACTATGTTGAATAAGAGTGGTGAGAGTGGACATCCTTGTCTCTCTCCTGATCTAAGAGGAAATGCTTTCAGTTTTTCACCATTGAGAATGATGTTTGCTGTGGATTTGTCGTATATGGCCTTTATGATGTTGAGATAGGTTCCCTCTATCTGGAGAGTTTTTATCATAAATCAGTGCTGAATTTTGTCAGAAGCTTTTTCTGCATCTACTGAGATGATCATATGCTTTTTATTCTTCAATTTGTTAATATGGTGTATCACATTGATTGATTTGCATATATTGAAGAATCCTTGCATCCCTGGGATAAATTCCACTTGATATTGGTATATGATCCTTTTAATGTGGTGTTGGATTCTGTTTGCTAGTATTTTGTTGAGAATTTTTGCATCTATATTCATCAGTGATATTGGTCTGTAATTTTCTTTTTTTGTAGTATCTTTGTCTGGTTTTGGTATCAGGGTGATGGTAGTCTCCTAGAATGAGTTTGGGAGTGTTCCTTTCTCTGCAATTTTTTGGAAGAGTTTGAAGATTGGTGTTAGCTCTTCTCTAAATGTTTGATGGAATTCACCTGTGAAGCCATCTGGTCCTGGACTCTTGTTTGTTGGAAGATTTTTAATCACAGTTTCAATTTCATTACCTGCGATTGGTCTGTTCATATTTTCTATTTCTTCCTGGTTCAGACTTGAAAGCTTATACCCTTCTAAGAATTTGTTCATTTCTTCTATGTTGTCCATTTTATTGGCATAGAGTTGCTTGTAGTAGTCTCTTAGGATGTTTTGTATTTCTACAGTGTCCGTTGTAACTTCTCCTTTTTCATTTCTAATTTTATTAATTTGAGTCCTCTCCCTCTTTTTCTTGATGAGTCTGGCTAAAGGTTTATCAAGTTTGTTTATCTTCTCAAAGAACCAGCTTTTAGTTTTAGTGATCTTTGCTACTGTTTTCTTTGTTTCTATTTCATTTATTTCTGCTCTGCTCTTTATGATTTCTTTCCTTCTACTAACTTTGGGTTTTGTTTGTTCTTCTTTCTCTACGTCCTTTAGGTGTAAGGTTCAATTGTTTATTTGAGATTTTTCTTATTTCTTGAGGTAGGCTTGTATAGCTATAAACTTCTCTCTTAGAACTGCTTTTGCTGCATCCCATAGGCTTTGTATTGTGGTGTTTTCATTGTCATTTGTCTCTAGGTATTTTTTGATTTCCTCTTTAATTTCTTCAGTGATCTCTTGGTTATTTAGTAATGTATTGTTTAGCCTCCATGTGTTTGTGTTTTTTACGTTTTTTTTCCCCTGTAATTGATTTGTAATCTCATAGTGTTGTGGTCAGAAAAGATGCTTGATATGATTTCAATTTTCTTAAATTTACTGAGGCTTGATTTGTGACCCAAGATGTAATCTATCCTGGAGAATGTTCCATGTGCACTTGAGAAGAAAGTGTAATCTGCTGTTTTCACATGGAATGTCCTATGAATTAAATATCAGGTCTATTGTGTCATTTAAAGCTTGTGTTTCCTTATTAATATTCTGTCTGGATGATCTGTCCATTGGTGTAAGCAAGGTGTTAAAGTTCCCCACTATTATTGTATTACTGTTGATTTCCTCTTTTATAGCTATTAGCATTTGCCTTATGTATTGAGGTGCTCCTATGTTGTGTGCATATATATTTATAATTGTTATATCTTCTCCTTGGATTGATCCCTTTATCATTGTGTAGTGTCCTTCCTTGCTACTTCAGCTTTATTATTTTTATTATTATTTTTGCGTATGTGGGCCTCTTACTGTTGTGGCCTCTTCCGCTCCAGACGCACAGGCTCAATGGCCATGACTCACAGGCCTAGCCGCTCCACGGCATGTGGGATCGTCGCAGACTGGGGCACGAACCCATGTCCCCTGCATCGGCAGACAGACTCTCAACCACTGCGCCACCAGAAAGCCCTTCAGCTTTCTTTTAATTTCCATTTGCATGGAATATCTTTTTCCATCCCCTCACTTTCAGCCTGTTTGTGTCCCTAGGTCTGAAGTGGGTCTCTTGTAGACAGCATATAGTTGGGTCTTGTTTTTGTATCCATTCAGTGAGCCTGTGTATTATGATTGGAGCATTTAATCCATTCATGTTTAAGGTAATTATCGATGTGTATGTTCCTATTACCATTTTCTTAATTGTTTTGGGTTTGTTTTTGTAGCTCCTTTTCTTCTCTTCTGTTTCCCACTTGGAGAAGTTCCTTTAGTACTTGTTGTAGAGCTGGTTTGGTGGTGCTGAATTCTCTTAGCTTTGGCTTGTCTGTAAAGCTTTTGATTTCTCTGTCGAATCTAAATGAGATCCTGGCTGGGTAGAGTAATCTTTGTTGTAGATCCTTCTCTTTCATCACTTTAAATATATCATGCCACTCCCTTCTGGCTTGTAGAGTTTCTGCTGAGAAATCAGCTGTTAACCTTATGGGAGTTCCCTTGAATGTTATTTGTCATTTTTCCCTTGTTACATTTAATAATTTTTCTTTGTCTTTAATTTTTGTCAATTTGATTACTATGTGTCTTGGCATGTTTCTCCTTGTGTTTATCCTGCCTGGGACTCTCTGCGCTTCCTGGACTTGGGTGGCTCTTTCCTTTCCCATGTTAGAGAACTTTTCGACTATAATCTCTTCAAATATTTTATTGGGTCCTTTCTCTCTCTCTTCTTCTGGGACCCCTATAATGCGAATGTTGGCGCATTTAATGTTGTCCCAGAGTTTTCTTAGGCTGTCTTCATTTCTTTTCATTCTTTTTCTTTATTCTGTTCTGTGGCAGTGAATTCCACCATTCCATCTTCCAGGTCACTTATCCATCCTTCTGCCTCAGTTATTCTCCTGTTGATTCCCTCTAGTGTATTTTTCATTTCAGTTATTGTATTGTTCATCTCTGTTTGTTTGTTCTTTAATTGTTCTAGGTGTTTGTCCTTTAATTCTCTAGGTCTTTGTTAAACATTTCTTGCATCTTCTTGATCTTTGCCTCCATTCTTTCTCTGATGTCCTGGATCATCTTCACTACCATTATTCTGAATTCTTTTTCTGGAAAGTTCCATTTTTCCACTTCATTTAGTTGTTTTTCTGGCGTTTTATCTTGTTCCTTCATCTGGTACATAGTCCTCTGCCTTTTCTTCTTGTCTATCTTTCTGTGAATGTGGTTTTCCTTCCACAGGCTTCAGGATTGTAGTTCTTCTTGCTTCTGCTGTCTGCCCTCTGGTGGAAGACGCTACCTAAGGGCTTGTGCAAGCTTCCTGATGGGAGGGACTGGTGGTGGGTAGAGCTGAGTGTTGCTCTGTTGGGCAGAGCTCAGTAAAACTTTAATCCACTTGTCTGCTGATGGGTGAGGCTGAGTTCCCTCCCTGTTGGTTGTTTGGCCTGAGGTGACCCAGCACTGGAGGCTACTGGCTCTTTGGTGGAGCTAATGGTGGACTCTGGGAGGGCTCATGCCAAGTAATACTTCCTGGAACTTCTGCTGCCAGTATCTTTGTCCCCATGGTGAGCCACAGGCCCCCCAACCCCACCTCTGCAGGAGACCCTCCAACACTAGCAGATAGGTCTGGTTCAGTCTCCTACGGGGTCATTGCTCCTTCCCCTGGGTCCCGATGTTCACACTACTTTGTGTGTGCCCTCCAAGAATGGAGTCAAGTGGTGTTGGGAAAGCTGAACAGCTGCATGTAAATCAAAGAATTTAGAACACACCCCTGGGACTTCCACTGTGGTCCAGTGGCTAACTCTCCATGCTCCCAATACGAGGTGCCCAGATTTGATCCCTGGTCAGGGAACTAGATCTCACATGCCACAACTAAGCATTCACATGCAGCAACTGAAGATCTTGCATGCTGAAACTAACACCCAGTGCAGCCAAATAAATATTCAAAAAAAAAAAAAAAAAAAAGAACACATCCTCCCATCATACACAAAAATAAACTCAAATGGCTTAAAGACTTAACTGTAAGACATGACAGCATAAAACTCCTAGAAGAGAACATAGGCAAAATGTTCTCTGAGATAAATTGTACCAGTGTTTTCTTAGGTCACTTTCCCAAGGCAATAGAAATAAAGGCAAAAAAAGCCCAGAGATAAACCCACAAACATATGGTCACCTTATCTTTGATAAAGGAGTCAAGAATATACAGTGGAGAAAAGATAGCCTCCTCAATAAGTGGTGCTGGGAAAACTGGACAGATAAATATAAAAGTATGAAATTAGAACACTCCCTAACACCATACATAAAAATAAACTCAGAATGGGTTAAGACCTAAATGTAAGGCCAGACACTAACAAACTCTTAGAGGAAAACATAGGCAAAACATTCTATGATATAAATCACAGCAAGATCCGTTTTGACCCACCTCCTAGAGAAATGGAAATAAAAACAAAAATAAACAAATGGGACCTAATGAAACTTAAAAGCTTTGGCACAGCAAAGAATACCATAAACAAGACAAAAAGACAACCCTCAGAATGGGAGAAAATAGTTGCAAATGAAGCAACTGACAAAGGAATAATCTCCAAAATTTATAAGCAACTCATGCAGCTCAATAACAAAAAAACAAACAACCCAATCCAAAAATGGGCAGAAGACCTAAATAGACATTTCTCCAAAGAAGATATACAGATTGCCAACAAACACATGAAAGAATGCTCAACATCATTAATCATTAGATAAATGCAAATCAAAACTACAATGAGATATCTCACACCTGTCAGAATAGCCATCATCAAAAAATCTACAAACAGTAAATGCTGGAGAGGGTGTGGAGAAAAGGGAAACCTCTTGCACTGTTGGTGGGAATGTAAACTGATACAGCCGCTATGGAGAACAGTATGGAGGTTCCTTAAAAAACTACAAATAGAACTACCATACGACCCAGCAATCCCACTACTGGGCATATACCCTGAGAAAACCATAATTCAAAAAGAGTCATGTACCAAAATGTTCATTGCAGCTCTATTTACGATAGCCAGGACATGGAAGCAACCTAAGTGTCCATCAACAGATGAATGGATAAGGAAGATGTGGCACATATATACAATGGAATATTACTCAGCCGTAAAAAGAAACGAAACTGAGTTATTTGTAGTGAGGTGGATGGACCTGGAGTCTGTCATACAGAGTGAAGTAAGTCAGAAGGAGAAAAACAAATACCGTATGCTAACACATATATATGGAATCTAAGAAAAAAAAATGTCATGAAGAGCCTAAGGGTAAGATGGGAATAAAACACAGACCTACTAGAAAAAAAAAAAAAAAAAAAGAAATCTAAGACATATTATGAAATGAAGGAATCAAGTTGCAGGATGTTACTTACGTAAAAAAAAGATAAGAAAAACACACAAAATTATTTTGCTGTCTATAAATATGTATGTACTCAAATGTATGGAGAAGATTCTTGAAGGATTAATACTAAACTCAAAGTAGTGGATGAGGGATTAGGGCACAAGGAGGGTGTTCACTATATCTGTTATTTCATTGTTATATATTGAGAATATATTCATATATAAAAAAATAAAATAGGGCTTCACTGGTGGCGCAGTGGTTGAGAGTCCGCCTGCCGATGCAGGGGACACAGTTTCGTGCCCCCGTCCCGGAAGATCCCACATGCCGCAGAGCTGCTGGGCTGGTGAGCCACGGCCGCTGAGCCTGTGCTCCGCAACGGGAGAGGCCACAACAGTGAGAGGCCTGTGTACCACAAAATAAATAAATAAATAAATAAATTAAATTAAATTAAATAAACAATTGGGACCTAAATACAAACTTATAAACTTTTTTTAAAAAATTTTATTATTTATTTATTTATTTTTGGCTGTGTTGGGTCTTCGTTTCTGTGTGAGGGCTTTCTCTAGTTGTGGCAAGCGGGGGCCACTCTTCATTGCGGTGCACAGGTCTCTCACTATCGCGGCCTCTGTTGCTGCAGAGCACAAGCTTCAGACACGCAGACTCAGTAGTTGTGGCTCATAGGCTTAGTTGCTCCGTGGCATGTGGGATCTTCCCAGACCAGGGCTCGAACCCGTGTCCCCTGCACTGGCAGGCAGATTCTCAACCACTGCGCCACCAGGGAAGCCCAACTTATAAACTTTTGCACAGGAAAGGAAACCATAAACAAAATGAAAATACATCCTATAGACTGGGAGAAAATATTTGCAAACCATGTGACCAACCAGGGCTTAATTTTCAAAATATACAAACAGCTCATACAATTCAATAACAAAAAACAAACAAACAAAACAAAACACGACAAAAAAAAAAAACCCAATCAATAAATGGGCAAAAGACCTAGACATTTCTCCAAGGAGGACATACAGATGGCCAATAGGCACATGAAAAGATACTCAGCATCACTAATTATTAGAGAAATGCAAATCAAAACTCCAGTGAGATATCACCTCACACTGGTCAGAATAGCCATCATTAAAATGTCTACAAATAACAAATGCTGGAGAGGGTGTGGAGAAAAGTTAACCCTCTTACACTGTTTGTGGAAATGTAAATTGGTGCAGTCACTGTGGAAAACAGTATGGAGGTTTCTTTAAAAACTAAAAATAGAGTTGCCATATGATACAGCAATCCCACTCCTGGGCATATATCCAGAGAAAACTCTAATTCAAAAAGATACATGTACCCCAATATTCATAGCAGCACTATTTACAATAGCCAAGACATGGAAGCAACCTAAATGTCCACTGACAGATGAATGGATAAAGAAGATGTGGTACATATACACAATGGAATATAAAAGAATGAAATAATGCCATTTGCAGCAACATGAATGGACCTAGAGATTACCATACTAAGTACATCAGAAAGAGAAAGACAAATTACCATATGATATGACTTACATATGGAATCTAAAATATGACACAGATGAACTTATTTACGGAACAGTAACAGACCCACAGACAGAGAAAACAAAGTTATGGTTACCAAAGAGGGAAGGCAGTGGGAGAAGGATAATTTAGGAATTTAGGATTAGCAGATACAAACTACTATATATACAATACATAAATAACAAGGTTCTACGGCATAGCACAGGGAACTATATTCAATATCCTGTAATAAGCCATAGTGGAAAAGAATATAAAAAAGAATGTGTGTGTGTGTGTGTGTGTGTGTGTGTGTGTGTGTATAACTGAATCACTTTGCTGTACATCAGAAACTAACACAACACTATAAATCAACTATACTTCAATTTTTTAAAATTCACTTTAATTTTTACATAGCATCCACAGTAATCATTATGGGGGAAAATTAATGGGCCAGTTTAATTTCATAATCTGCAGTAAAAAAACTTGCTTAGAATATTACATATACAATTAGAAGCTGAATGTTGGCAGAGACATCTACATGTTAATATCTAGGTATATTTAGTAGGGAGAAGATCTTTAAAACAAGAAAAGAATTTCACAAATTGGAACAAATACTAAGAACTGAAAGTAGCATATGCATAATTCCATTCCTAGCACACGTATTTAGAACATTTTTGCATCCATGTGTTTCAGACTTCCTTTACCTCTTTTATATTTCAATCTGTCAGAATATATGGGTTAATGTTTTCATCATAAATAATCTTTTGTTCAAGTGAAAGGAATTGGTATGATCTCAGCCACAAGATTCTGAAAAACCCCTCATGACAAATTCCGTCTTCAGGTCAGCAGGGTGCCATCATTCCTAACAATCATTTTCTATTTCTTTCTAAATATAAACACAAGGATTTGGTGCACAGAGCACTTCACCCACAATTGGATTGCAGTGGGTATTTCCAGATCTTAGAGACACCTGAAAGCCTCCGCTCTCCCATCTCACTCTCACAGACAAGGAATTGTTAAACTGAAAGCGGACTAGAAGAGAAATCTAGTTGTATAAATGTAATTCACTCTACAAGGAGGCCCGCTCGCTTTAAAGTTAAAATTACCACACATCCATCATCATCTGACGATATTAATCTTATCTGATTTTCAGTTTCTATAAGGCATAAAATCAGTGTGAACTTAGATCTCTATTTGTGTCCAATAGCAAATAAAAAATGCAATGTTTAAAAGCCAGTAAATAGAAATTTACCCTGATAATTAATAAGCCAGTGAGGTTAAAGCTACCTTGTGGGAGGGGGAATCACACTCCTTGTTGAGTAAATGGGGCATGGGGGGAAGGGTGCACACCCCAATACTCTCTTCTCTCAAATGAAATGTCCCTCAGATTACAAATTAAAATAATAACCTACTCCACACAGGTAGATAATTTGTCTCACAGCTATACTTCTCATATGGTGTTTATGGGAAGCACTTCAGAATGACTTAATATGATTTTAATGGCAGCAGGAAAAGAAGTTAGAGCTCTTAAAGCAGGGAACAAAGATAAATGTGCAAGTGGCACTGAGGCCGACCACAGGTATACACACCTAGGCCCTGGTCGGAGACAGAAGCCCTGCATCTTCATGGGTTGCCCTGATGTGTTGCCTTTCAGAAGTGATGCAGGATGTGATTTTCCCCCTTTATATTTAGAGCTATTTAAACAACTGCTCATCTGGGACTCACAAGGAATTAAAGTGAGGAAAAGTTAAGGAGCACTTACAAGAAGTACTCATTAAAAATCTGAAGGACTACTTAATGTGCTGTAATGGTAACAACATCTCCCCAAGGGATCCCCCCAAGGGATGCCACCACCCCAAGCAAACTTACTGTAAAAATACTTAATTTGAGTATGCATTCATTTGTTAACTTATCCCAGCATTTATTCAGTGGATAGGGATTGTGCTCTAGCTCTGGGCTGGGCTCTTTGCTAGGAACTGAGATTACTTTGGTAAACAAGACAGGCCATTGGGTTTGCAGAGTAAGTCTGCACTATGATTACATTTTGTAAATCAGTATAAATGACCATCTTATGCCCTATTTCAAAATATTGTAGAAATTTAAAACACTTAATTTTAATTACTTTTCTCATTCATTTGGTCAACACATATTTAATGAGTACCTGTTGTGGATTAGGGTAAATTTTGGAAGAATATACGTCATCTAGTTTTTGTCTAAACTAGGCAAGGTTCAATGTGAGCCAAACTGTCAATCATTGGCTTTGGGATCTGGATCACCACCACCCCTAAAACTCTATTTGTAATGCTAATATATGGCACATGGGAGATGCTTCAAATATGTTTCTTGAACAAATTTTTTTAAATGAGTGAACACACTTGAGGAATTACACATTCTAGACTACTCCTTTTTTGAATTACAAGTACCATTCACTTTGGCATTTTGTCTGTTTTGTGGTTAACCAGTTCACTGTTTCATGTGAATAGCAAGTGAAAGTGAAAGGGTCCTGTGGCCAGCTAGCTTATCTTCCATGTCTTCTTCTGTACAAAAATTTTGCAGAGTACAAAATAAGGGAAAATTTTATAAATGGCAATTCTCACATTCTCACAGAAGGTCCCTGGCATTTTTCATTATGGCATCTACCTATTCTGTGCTTCAGCAAGTTGGACATAGTCTCTCAATCAATTGTGCCATATTTATTATCTCCATGCCTTTGTTCCCTCTGTTGCCCCCCAACTAGACTATCCTTCATCCACATTAGTCTGTCCTGACCTAATCCTAGCCCATTCTTAAAGGCCCAGCCGTAGATGTATTCCTTTTCTTTCTAGGAGTCTTCCCTGCGTTGTACCACACCCCCCAAGCAGGGCATACTGTCATATCACGTGTCATTTATCTTGTAACATCTTGAATACTGTTCCCTTGTTTTGTGTTTAACTTTCTTTGCATGTATATCTCACGGTCAGTGTGCTGCATATGATGCTTACCCCTAGAACCATCCTCTACCCTTCTCTGCTCTGCTCTGCATACTGGGATGCTGACCTTCATGGATGATGTCAATGGGCTCCCTTGTTCTCTGGTTTTCTGGTTTGGGGTTGAGTTTAACCAATGACGGTCAACAGGAGGAAATCAGGATGGGAGGAGAGAGTGCGTGGTGTTTGTTGCTCAGTCACCTCCCTGCTGGGACACGGCATGTCAGCGTTCCTCTCCTGGACACCACAGCTCCTGTTAGGTGGCTCTCTCCTATAGCTAAAACCACAACCACAGCTACAGTCTGCCCTGGGTTCCAGTAACTGCTCCTTCCCCTTATCCCTTCAGGATCAGGGGTGGCAATGGCCCCAATGTTGCTGGTCCCATGGTGCTTCACCATCCTTCATGGGTTCCCTAACCCCACCAACACATTTGTAAATAGTCCCTTCATTCACCTCTGCTCAATTACCATGCTTGAGTGCACCATCTATTCCTTGCCAGGACCCTGACTGACAGAGGCAGCAACTGTGGTTTTTGCCTCTATGTATTCCCATGGATTATACCTCTATACAGCCCCCAAAGCTTCTAGCTCACTGTAGGGGCTTAATAAGCATTTGCTGAAGGAAGGAATAAAACCAAGCATGAATTGCCATAGCTGAATTAACATTTTGTGATTCACAGAAGAAAAAAAAATCTTTATGAACTATGGTTCCTCAGTGAATCCTGAAGATTCACTTTCAGCTAGCATTTACACATAACTAAGCATAGTGCTCACCATTTATTTTGTTTTCATTGTGTTTTGGGCTTCCATTGAATTTATATTCACAATATTAATTAATCTGTATTAAACATAGTTCACATATTTAAACCTACTTATTCTTCCGGGGAAACAGTTAGGTTAGGTGAATTGAAATTTCCATTTTTCCTTCCTTTTCTCTTTTTCATTTATTTTTGTAGGAGTCCCTTTACTGATGATCCAGTCATACCAGGTTCTGCCTCTCTCCCCTCCCAGGCTTTTTTCTGAACATGTTTTTGCATACCTCAATCTTATTGGTGAAAATCAAATTCATCTGATAAATAGACAAGCTGTCAACCTCTTTAGAAAGTCCCAGTTTTTTCACCAGCTTATCTACTCCCTCTTCTACTGAATGTTCAAGGTGCCACCTGACATATACCTATAACACGTGGGTGAGAAAAGAAGTGTGTTAGCTCTATGAAGTGAAGATTAAAAGGTAGGTGGACACAGATAACCTGAAGAACAGGTGAGATGCCTCCCTGAGCAGTGATCTTTCTAAAGGGTGGAGGCTGGCACCTCTCATGAGTTAATTCGGATAAATGCTACCTGGTCTGCCTTCTTCAGTGGTCTTCCTTAATAAACACTTATGTTCTTTGGTATTGTCTTTTAGAGTCAGAGGATGGCCCACGACCATGAAATACATGCTCCTTGAACCATGCTTGTTTGAGTGGCACTGGTATCTGATTAGTATCCTGTCAGCGTAACTATTATTGTTCACCAAGAGTGTTGCAATTAGTGAGTTTCTAGCTAATATACCCCAGAACTTCTATCTGGTAGTTTGCTAGGGCAATAAGGATCAATGCAGGTTGATTGTGGTGGGTATGCCAGGGTCCTACTGTCCAAAACTTTAACAATGGTGCAGCCAGGTTGAGAGCTACAGCCATCAACCTTGAGGAATTTTTTTTTTTAAGGCAAAATAATGTCAGCCAAATGATTCATCGTTTCAGTCTCTGTAGAATCAAACCTAGGAGGGAGATTTTTGGCATCTGTTGTTTTCATTCCTAAAAATTCAGAGAGAAAGTAAAAAAAAAAAAAAAAAAAAAGGGTATCACACACTAACTCCAAATTTTTATTTTATATGAGAAAAAAATGATTCATGATTAGTTAGTGGCAAAGAACTATGTACGGACTCTCTTCTGATAACGTATCCAATACCATTTCTACTTTTTCCCAGGGTTAAATTGTGGGGTAAAGCTGGATAGGTTTTCAAAAGGTAAATATAACAAGGGGTTTAATCCTCTCTAGCTTCTGACCTTTATTACATTTTGAGTGTGTTTGGAGTTCAGACAGTACTAGCCTACCCACCCTCTGGAGATAATAAGTAAATAATCAAATGACCCAAATAAGACTTACCCCAGAAATAAGGGGGTGGGAGGCAGTGAGCAGTAAGAAGCAGTGGCACTGGTGGCACAGAATTTGAACTTTAACATCATGGCTTTCTTCATGGGTAGAGATCGGACATTTTCCCCCACAAGATGCTCATTTCTTCTTGACACTTATACAAATGACATCTACCTATAATTCTTATGGTCATTTTCATGGATTAAAAAATACTGAAACCATTTCTTCATGAGTAAAACAGTCTTAAAAGATAAACAAAATAGGTAAAGAAACACTTTACAATCCAAGCAACCAGAAACAGCTCAGTTTAACATCAGAAATGGGGAAGTATCAGGACAATTTTGCAGCTTTGAAGGAAGTCTTTGAGTTGAATAGTTGAATTAGAGACAGCTAGCATAGCTTTATGAAAGGGATACCTTGTACCTTACTAGTTGGAGTGCCTTAAAGGGCATTTACTGCCATAGAAAGACAATGGAACACAATGGATGTCATATAATTGTTTAAAAGCCATTGGATGTTGTTAACAATGAAGATTATTGGCTAAGACCACATCCATTGTGTAAGGTAAAACAGCTTGTTGGATTAAAAAATTGTTCAAAACCTGCAAAAAGTGATTGAATGTTAATGGTAATTTTTTTTTAACTGAAGAGAGGTTATCAGTAAGGGTGAAATAATAGCTTTGAAAGGAAATGACAAATTGGAAGAATACACACAATCCAACCTCATTACATTTGACTATTGTGGTATCATCTCTGACACCATGTAGTAAATTTCCAGGTATTTTTAACAGTATTATGCTTACTGTCTCATAATAACTTCTCTTTCTGAAGAAGAGATGGAAAGAAGATGAGGCATGTTTAACAGGATTCTATGTGGTGACTGTGATTAGTTGAGCACAAATCCTTGACTTTTTCAACTTTATCTAAAAATTACAAACACATATTTTCATCTATCAGTAGAAACAACATAGTCAAAACACAGTGCTATTTTACCTCTATTATTGTTTTTCTGTGTATATACAAACTGGGTTTATAGAAAAATATTATCTTATGTGTGTATATCTGCAAACAGGTAGGCAAATTTGACATTGCTAAAAGAGCTGACTCATCATGCCTCTAAAAATGACTCTGGGGGCTTCCCTGGTGGCGCAATGGTTAAGAATCCTCCTGCCAAAGCAGGGTACATGGGTTCGATCCCTGGTTCGGGAAGATCCCACTTGCCACGGAGCAACTAAGCCCGTGTGCCACAGCTACTGAGCCTGTGCTCTAGAGCCCACGAGCCACAACTACACCCGCGTGCTGCAACTACTGAAGCCCAACACGCCTAGAGTCCGTGCTCTGCAGAAAGAGAAGCCACTGCAAAGAGAAGCCCATGCAGCGCAAGGGAAGAGTAGCCCCCGCTGGCAGCAACGAAGACCCAATGCAGCCAAAAATAAATACAATTTAAAAAGTAAAAAATAAAAATAAAAATGACTCTGCGTGTAGCATCAGTTCCTCTTAGGAAGTTTCACAAGTCAGAATAACCAAAACTTTATTGTATCCAATTCAACCATAAAAATATAAATAGAATCTTCTAATCCATTTCTCTCATCCTGAGGGTGGTATTTTTAAGATACACAAATCTGGCATGGAAAAAAGTTTGTTCTGTTTTGATGACTTATGGTAGAAGTCATATTTTCTGTAATCTGTTCTAAGCAACTTTTAAAGAAAGAATGAAATAAAAATATAATCAGGTTAGATTCTACACCAGGTGAGTAAAAATGCTCTAAATTATAATCTGACTCTAAGTTCATGTCATAGTTTAAATTAGATTTTAAATATTAAAAACCTTGTGAGACACTATGAAGTCTTCAGAACTATGGGAAATTGGTATTCATATTGACATGTATATGTGCATATATTATTGTCTGTTAATGGTGACAGCTGTTGCAATAACAAGAAATTGTATAAAATTAATTTGGACACAATGGGTCTGATTCAGCAATTGGATCTTTTAAGAATATCTTGAGTAAAGCACTTCATTTATTATGGGTAAACACTTCACATTTTTTCAGTAAATATAATTCACTATGTGTTTTACTGGATATAAAGTCATTGAACAATTACATTAGAGAATGGATTTCAGTAGCATAGTGTCTGACGTTGAAAAAGTTCAGGGTATCCTGATTGTGGTGGTTACAGGACTCTATACATATGTTAAAAAAATTCACGGAATTGTATACCAAAAAAGTCAACTTTATGACAATTCAAACGATAAAGTTAACGTCTAAAAAAGAGTTCAGGATACAACAAATGGTTTAGATTTTTTTAATGTTTGTGTTGGCCTTGGAAACCATATAACATGCCATATATAACATATGGCATGTAATAAAAATTTGTAACTAAGTAGTAAATAATGCTAAGACTATAAGGAACAAGGAAAGGTGTTTTAAAGTACATACCAAAAATATGCAAGAACTTTCTTTTTTGTTGTTTTAAATTTATTTGGTTGTGTCGGGTCTTAGTTGTGGCAGGTGGGCTCCTTAGTTGCAGCTCGTGGGCTCCTTAGTTGTGGCTTGCCAGCTTCTGAGTTGCGGCAAGTGGGCTCCTTAGTTGCAGCTTGCAGGCTCCTTAGCTGCGGCTCACCATCTCCTTAGTTGTGGCATGCGAACTCTGAGTTGCAGCATGCATGTGGGATCTAGTTCCTGGACCAGGGTTCGAACCCGGGCCCTCTGCATTGGGAGCATGGAGTCATAACCACTGCACCACCAGGGAAGTCCCCTATGAGCTCTCTTAAGAGAGAATTTCAAGGCTAGTAAATCTTTTCATAACACGAACTTCTTAAATCCTCAAAACATGAGAAGACCCTCCTAGAATTTACTATTTGGGAATAAATATAAAAATAATTTTTAAATTATATTTACATCATAGAATAAGAACTGGAAGGAAGCTTAAGAAATCATTTGATTACCTTCAGGCAGGTGTAAATAAAGCTATTTAACCAAAGCTTTCAAATCTCTTGCCAGAGATCTCCAAACACAGAGAATCTACAGTGGCCACCAGTAAACATATTCCTGTGTTTTGCCACTGGGTTGGGTAAGCTGGGGATATGAATCTGTGTGTTCAGCTGAAAGCTCCCATGTTAAGTTCTTTCCTCATCTCTGATCTTATAAAGAAGGCATGGAGAGCTTCCTTCAAAATCCCTCTTCCAGAAATTATCTATGCATTTCATGACATTAATTGGGCCATCACTTTAGCCATTCTTCTTCAGGTTAAATGAACTTACCCTTTAACTATGCGCTATACTCATCTGAGAAGTGCCCTTGAGATATTTCCATCATAACAGCTCTTTCAGTTCACTTGGGGTTCCACACTTCCTTTGTATTTTAAAGAACAGTGTCAAAATTAGTTAGGTCCTGCATTCTTGTTAATACTCACCCCCAGCCCCAAGGGTTGAGTGCCTCCTAGGCCATGCATGCTCTGTTCCATTTATTTGTTGAGTGCCTCCTAGGCCATGCATGCTCTGTTCCATTTTTTTGTTTTTTCTTTTTTTAAACAGTTTGGGAAGAAGTTAGATGCATATGTAAACCGCTTACAAATGGGCATCGTGTAAGTGCAAAACCCCAATAGAGAAATAAGCGCATGGTTCCTTAGTTTGTTTTTTAGCTAATGATGAAAATGCAGGTAAGAATATGACAAGAAGTAGCCTTAAGGACATGTAAGTGATGGAAAGAGAAGGAAAACTCCTCTAGGTAGTAATTCAAAGAAATGGCCAGGACCTGGGGAGGCCCAGCAGAGACCCATCATCTGTTGATAAGGAAGAGGACCCAAAACAGAACCAGGGCAAATAATTCTGTAGTCTTACTGTCAAAAGTGTCCATCCATTCTTTATTACGGAAAGGATCCATACTTCAGTTGTATCTTTATATTATTTTTTGCCATTTGACATATTATTCATTCCACAGTTATATTTCATTTCTCCTCAAATGATTCTTTTGCAGCCTTTAGAAAGCCCTTCACTGTGTTCCTTTTTATTTGGCTGAACTTGGTGGATGCAAGAGGGTGGGCTTCTCCTAAATCATGTTGCTCAGAGTATGTTAAAAAAAAAAAAAGTAGCACCCCAGACAGGTGTGTTACTGTTTGAATGTGCCACCTGTTACACACCCAGGAATGAGACCTGCTTTGCTAAGAAGGAAAGAAATTCTGCTCTAGAAACTGTTCATTGAAGCTCTTGTTTTATATTCAGGCGGGTTCTATAAAATAGCCATTATCAACAGCGTAAGAAAAAGCTTGTGTTAGTTCGAGGGCTAGCCCCTGTTTTAAAATCCTAGAAAAGATAAATCTTAAGGTTATGGGCCATTTCCACTTTCTCCACTGCTTCCCTGACAAGAGGTAATGTAGGTCTGAGGAGGAGACCAAAGATTAATGGCTTAAATAAAGCAGAAGTCGTGTGTAACTGCCCAAATGTTAATACACACTCATTGTTGCTCAATTTGTTATTTAAAGTCTGTGCTTTATTCTATTAACTTTGACTTTTCCTTTTTACTTCTGTAATTTTTCCATACTGGACCATCCTGGCAATCCTCCCTCCCTTTCTCTCTGGATTTCATTCCCTGACAGGGGCTCTGTGCCTGGGTCTACCTGCCAAAAGGCCCATTGGTAACTAACTACCATCATAATCTTGTCCAATGGTGATAGCTTCACCCATAGATTTAACGGAGATAAAACTGAACAACTTATAATAAACATCCGAGTTAAGAAAAAATGATCAGGACAAACCATACATAAGGTTAGATTAAAACAGATAAGGCAGGATGACAGTGTGGTCCAAGCAAGTTTTTCTATGTGGAGATGCCTTCTATTTAGTATAACTGAACACATTACTTAAAATAAACAAACAAAAAACTCACACACACAAAAAAAAAACCACCAAAAAAATTTACACTCAAAAAAGGGGAGGGGCTTCCCTGGTGGCGCAGTGGTTGAGAGTCCGCCTGCCGATGCAGGGGACACGAGTTCGTGTCCCAGTCCGGGAGGATCTCACATGCCACGGAGCGGCTGGGCCCGTGACCCATGGCCGCTGAGCCTGCGCGTCTGGAGCCTGTGCTCCGCAACGGGAGAGGCCACGGCAGTGAGAGGCCCGGAGGAGTAGAAGAAACCATTTTAAGAGGACAATACTCAATAAAAGAGAAACACCCACTCATCCCACTACAGAACAATAACACAATAATACTATTAATAAAAAAAAAAGGAGATAAAAACTAGTATTGAGAACAATTATGAAAATGACCAGAAATGTCATTTTTCATCTGCTGCACAAGCGAGTTAATATCATGAAAACTTAATCATAATGAAATATTTTGTCAAACAGTATCTGTTCCTGTATTAAGAAATTAATGCGGGACTTCCCTGGTGGCTCAGTGGTTAAGAATCCGCCTGCCAATGCACGGTATACGGGTTCGAGCCCTGGTCCAGGAAGATACCACATGCTGCGGAGCAACTAAGCTGGTGCGCCACAACTACTGAGCCTGCACTCTAGAGCCTTCAAGCCACAACTACTGAGCCCGTGTGCTGCAACTACTGAAGCCCGTGTGCCTAGAGCCTGTACTCCACAGCAAGAGAGGCCACCACAATGAGAAGCCCACACACCACAACGAAGAGTAGCCCCTGCTCGCCACAACTAGAGAAAGCCTGCGCACAGCAACAAAGACCCAATGCAGCCAAAAATTTAAAAATAAAAATAAATAAATTTGTTTTTTAAAAAAGAAATTAATGCCCATATGCACAACTTTGAGTTCACAGAAACTAAACACTTAAGGTGGTAGAATTAAGGATTTCGTTTTCCTCTTTATAGTTTTATGTATTTTCCAAATTTTTTGTAAAGAAGTTTTAGAAATAGAAATAAAGATTACAAACTAAAAACTGTTTAACATAGTTTTTCCTGCTGAATTAGTATCCTGTTCATGAAACATAAGCATAACTCAGTTACTATTGACTTCATCAAGATATGGCTAGTTATATGCTTAAATAATAATTGAAGTGAGGATGAGAAATAAATTTTGCAGAAAGTAAGAATAATATTATGCCTTGTCTATATGAACCCAAACCTGAAGATATTTGAAAATATTTAAGTAATTGAGGTTTTTTTACTGTTCATCTGCATTAGTGATACTAAACGGCTATTTATATTTTGGTTATCACCAAAAAACCTTAGATGTCAGCATTAGTATACATGTTATCTATTTTTCTACATCCGAATTTCTCAGGTTTGGCACCTACTGACATTTTAGGCCAGACAATCCTTGTTGTTGGGGGCTGTCCTCTGCATTATAGGATATTTAGCAGGGTTTCTGGTCTCAGCCCACTAGATAACAGTTATGACAACCAAAAATATCTCCAGACATTGTCAGATGTCCCCTGGGGGGAGAAATCACCCCTGGTTGAGAACCACTGCTCCACAGTAAGTTATCACTCTCCAAATATTTTGATTATCTTTTTAACAGTTACCTATTACCATGGCCACGTTAATCATGCCATGATTCACATTGATCACCAAAGAAATTACAGATTTACCCCGGCACTCAGGGTTACTATTAGGCTATTAGATGAAGCCTGGGAATATTAAAGGAAAAAAATTCTTATAATTAGAAAAATAAAAGATTACACAGAAAGAGCAAAGATTTTGGTTGTACATTGGAATCAAATTACATTCATTCGTTGAACTGGTCTGAATGACTCAAAAACATGCAGCAGCTATCATTCACTCAGCAAGAACACAATAGATATATTAACACACATTTTGAAAAGGAGGGATGTTGCTTCATAGGACAATACTGCTAATATTTAAGAAGAGATGTTGGTGAATCATCAGATAGTCAGGCATGACTTTTTCCCCTTAAATGTTTCCTATCATTTTTCTTACTGCTTTTTTTACTTAAACACAGGTTCACTGGCACCCACAATCAAAATTCTGTTCCAAAACTAATCTTAAAATTAAATATTTTACTTTTATTTCAAGGAAATAAATTATAAATGATCACAGTTAATAACATAAATAATAAATACTATCTGCATCACCATTCTTTTAGATTGTAGTGATTTTTATTTCATCACTGTGAATAGGGGATGGTCTTTTGTCTCTTCTAAATGTCCCAGTCCTCATGGGATAATTAAATATGGCCTAAAAGCAAAATAAAGTTTAAGAGGATTTTTTTTTCAGATATGCAGCCTTGATTTGTACCATTGTCCTCCAATTTCCTTTTTAAATGTTCAAAAATTACATGTGAGTTTTAAAACTTATTTAATTTAAAATGACTCTGTTTTTAAAAAAGAATACACTGCAGTGGGATGCCGGGACTGCATTCATCCCAGCATGCCCCACCACTGTTCTTTGGATGGCAATCACAGGACCCAGACATCAAGCTGTGGAGGAGATTCTTCCAAGCAACAGCATCTGGCTCTTTGGCAAACTGAACAGGCAGTTGCCCTGGTGGCTTTGGAGTTGCCTCTGGGTCTGTCACAGGGTAAGGCTGCTGATGGAGTGTCTGGATTTTCATCTCCTTTTCGTTTCACCATCCTTCTCATATACCTTTTTGGCGTCAAGAGATCCAAGAACTTCCATAAAGCAAATACTGCCCTCCTTAAGTCTAATGAATTTCTACATAAACACTCGTATTCAAGAAGTATCCCTTTCCATTGCCCACATCCCTTACGAAAGTGTAAAAATAGGCAAGCGTTCTGGCAGCAGCAACACTAGCATTCTATTTCACACCCCACCTGCAGAGAGAATCATAAATTAAATGTTCTATTTTCAGTCCTGGATATTTTAGGCCTGCATTTTCACCTTCTTTACTTGTAATAGATCTCTTTGCCAGTTAAATTTAATAAAGTCATATTTATAATATGAATAGCTACCTAATCTCATGGAAACTTTTTTTTTCATTCTCAAGATTTCAATCTAAGCTGGCAAGGTGGTATAAAGACTATAGGGGCTTAGTTAGAGGAATTTATGGCACTTTAAAATCACAAGTGCAGTCCCTGGAACAAACAAACACCTGAACAGTAGAATCGGCAGCTCTAGAACAAAGGGGCTCTCATATCCTCTTAACTGTACAGGAAATTAAAAAGGCCAAATTTGGAAAGTAAAGAGTGCATTTTTGGATGTTTTTAGGATATTTTAAAAAAACAACTCTCTAAATACTTTGTACCAAAGGTAATAATGAATATGGCCTCTCTACAGACCACAGGCTACGCATGGGTGCCATGACCCTCAAATCATACCCAAAAGATAAAATAACTCCTGGTGAAGAGATGGCTCAAAGGCTCTAGTGAGTCCAGACAGACATAGATCAGTAAGATTGCTTTATAAGAGGTAACATTTAATTCCTCTTGCTAGAGTTCATCAGAAAAAGGGAGGCTTTATGCACTGACCTCTTTACTATAGAGACTCAGTTCTAATGTATTATCATTTGATTACATTCAATAACTCCATCAATGATGAATGGAAAAATCCATGGTAATGTCTGTTTTATGGATGGAGAGCAAATTTAAAAGGGGAGAAAGTCTTTATAGGAAAGACTATATTTGAGTGTAAGTTGTCACTTCGGAAATCCTAAATTCGCAGGGAAATAAAACTCATCACAAGTAGTTGAAGCTAAAATGGCCAAAAACAAACAAATATATAATAACTATGCCTAGTCCAGAAAAAGAGACTGAAAAAGTAACTGGTATTTATAATAATTTTGAACACTTTTTGTTGCATTCTCTTACAAATAAGATAAAAATGTAATGATGCCACACACACATATAGTCTATCTTTTAGATATTGGCTAAAAAAATATACAGTTAAATCTCAAGGTTGTGTTTATTCCTATCTAAAAAGTTATCTTCTCCTGGAGAGCACATAATCTAAACATATAATAAAATGTACACTCAGTTGCCTTCTAATTTTATTTTTTAGAAACAAATCAAATTTGAACATTAAGAGTCATCAACTTTTGTCAGTTAATGCAAACAACTCCTACAGCTTTCCCTAGTAACACTGCTGTGGATGATCTACACAAGTACTTACAACTTAGAACAACTGACAAATCTCTCCATGCTTAATTTTTGTCTTCAATAATCTTCTATACTCTAGAAACTGGAAAAATCAAGATGACTTCTGCCCTCAGATTTGGGATGGTGAATTTTCCAGAAGAGGGTAGATAATGTAAAGTTTTAGATCATATGCTTATTATAACTATTTGCTTTTGCTTTAAATGAGAAAAAAAATTAACTTAGTTTATGGCCCTGACCATGAATCTCTAGACATAACTCCTGACAACTGCATAACACATAGTAGGCCCCTGAATATGTTTGTTGAATGAATGAACAAATAAATGAATATGAGTTCATGTGGCAATCAACTTTTTAAAAATACTTATGCTCTGGAGACTTCTTGGATTGATAATCATACATCTTTAGAGAAATAAGAGATTTCAAAGGAAAATTCTGCACGTGAAAAATGTTTATCCATCCTGCCATGTGTGGATAAATTGGTTGATAGACCAAATTGATCCAAATGTGCAATTGGATTTAAGACTATATGATCTAATGCAAAATGTTTTTTGCTTTTACTGGAATGTAGTTGACTGAGGTTGTATCTACCCAATGTCAACTACCGGGGCATTTAAAAATATTCCTTAATGATAATGGAATTATTTGGTTTCTCTCCAAGTGTTTTAACGTAAACACAGGCTTACTCAAGGTGACCTATTCCTTGGTGAATATCTAGTGTCTACAGAATATCTCCTTGTTAGAAAAAGGCTTCACCCAGCCCTTTGCTACTTCTGTTTTTTTACTGAAACAGTAGGGAAAGGTCAGGATAAATTAAGGGCCACGATTCTATTGATATCTATAAACCATGCTTGTTTCTTCTGTGTTTCTTTGACCTATTTTGCGCATCAAATACAAGAGAGCACAACCAGAAAGAAACTGCTTTTCAAAAAGTAACTCAGAACATACCATCTACTTTCAGCGTGGTCTGTATGTCTCTTAAGTGGTGACCCTGTCATATTCAGAAGCTAAGTATTGGATGCAATTATATCTTTTACTTTTTGCTTGTCCATTAGTTGAATAAGCTGCCAGAAAACTGCCATTTAGGCTAAGAGCTACTATCTGTTGCTGAACTAGCTTAAATGGTATTCAATAAATGATTAGGAATGTCATTATTGAGTTGCTATCCAAAGTCACACACATGCTAATAAAGATGCCTCCAGCATCCATAGGTCAAATGCCAAGAAACAGATCCACAAATACAGTTAGTCTGTTGTTACTCTTATGTTATTGGGCAAGTATGACATATAAGGTTCAAGTTATCCCAAGAAGAGAACCACTTCCTGCTGGTCTTGTGACCTGGTCACTCCCTTGATACCTCACTGACACACATGGCCTCACCACCAGTAGAAACCAAGGCTTGTCTGATAAATAGTAACTGGAGTACTTGAACTTTTGCAGTCTGAAAAAGGCAGTCCAAAGGAACAGGAAGAGCTCTAGATACATCATATAGACTGAGGTGGGGGAGGAGGGGACAAGGTTCCTAGACCATGACAAATAGCTGATAGATGGCTTCCATCAAAGGAAGGTTACAACGCTCTAAAGCAGGGATGCCCAACCCCCAGGCCACGGACTGGTACTGGTCTGCAGCCTGTTAGGAACCAGGCTGCACGGCAGGAGGTGAGCGGCGGGTGAGCCAGCAGAGCTTCATCTGCCCCTCCCCATCGCTCGCATTACCGCCAGACCATCCTCCCCCTCAACCCTCCGTGGAGAAACTGTCTTCCATGAAACCGGTCCCTGGTGGAGAAAAGCTTGGGGACCACTGCTCTAAAGGTCCACCTCTCCTGAGGGAGGGAAAGGAGGAGCCTGGGGCTTTAGGGAAAACTCCAGGTCTGCTTGTCTTCAGAAGCTTTGAGAGGCTCCCTAACCCGTGGGGAAAATCACGAAAATGGCAAGTCTGCAGGAAGTCTGTAGATGAATAGATGGAAACAGGAGGGAAAGTGGGGTATGATTGAGGGATAACAAGGCTGGCCCAGGGACACTGAGAGCTGCAGATGGAAGTGTGCATTTGTGGGAGGAACTTTCCAGTGAGACTGTCTTTCAAGGGAAAGGCATGTGTCCAGTTGGGCCTTGGAGGATGGGCTCTTTCCTCCTCAGAATTTGTGTGTGAGTGTCCTCGGGGCAGCCTTGGAAGCCTGACTACCAGCTCCTCTCTGCTCTCCCAAGCACCTCACACGGGCTCAGACCCCAGCAGTGTATCTCTTCCCGGCCCTATGTGTGGCTGGCCAGTGCGAGAAGCCTCCAGAATTCTCCGAAGGAGCTCGGCCCCCTGCCCCCACTAATCCTTTGGTGAAGGGAAGAGATCTGGTCTGAGTGTGCCTGTTAGCCTGCGGCTGCCTGCCCCACCTTAAGGGAGAGAGTGATACTGATGGAGGGGCTCCACCCCCCCCCCCGCCCCCAATTGCCTGAGCCTCGGGCTGGGAGACGGCGCTGGGGAAGAGACCGGGGCAGAGAGGGTTCCGAGGGCTGTAGGACTCCAAGCAGCAGGCGTCAAGCCCCTCGCGGGCGCCGAAGCACTTCGTAAAAACCTAAATCGGGATCTCCCCTTCCCCAACCTGTAGTCGTCCCCGGGGCTTGGCGACAGCGAGGGCCGCCCTCGGGTCCCCGCGCTCCGGAGCGCCAGGCTCGGCCGTCCGCAGGGCCACGCCTGGCACTAGGCGCCGCCGGTCGTTCCGCGCCCAGGCTTTGGGGTCTCCCCTTCGTGTGCTGGCTCTGGCAGCTAGCCGCTCCGGGTTCGAGGCGGCCAGCGCGAGGCCTGAGTTGACCGCCCTCGCCGGGGAAAGGAAAAGCCAGAGGTGGCCGCCGCCTCCTCTCCATTGCCCAGCCTGGAGTCGGGGCGTGCTCGAAACTAGGAAAGGTTGGGATCCCCCGCGTTCAACACACACGCACGCGCGAGCACACACGCACACACTGAGAGAGAGATGCGCGTGCACACGCACGCTTTGCTCTCCTGGCCAGAGTTGGAGAGGGGGCGCTTTGGCAAACTTGGTCGACCCGCCAGATGACCACTTGCGCACAGAGGCCCCCCTCCCTCAAACTCTCAGTTTTAAAAGATTTTTTTTTTTCCCCACGACTTTTCCGTAAGTGAATCAAAGCAGAATCCAGTCTCCGAGGCAGCCCCGTCCCTTTAGGTAAACTTCTCAAAATGCACCAGGTGGCCCTGGGTCTCCAAACCTTCCTGCGTTCGGGCGCCGCGGCCGCCCTCGCCCGGCTCCGCTCGCAGGCTGGAGAGCGCCAGGTTTGCGCGCAGACAACCGCGGTTGGGGCGCCTCCGGCCGGGCGGCGCTGCCCAGGACCGCGCGACCCGCGGGAAGGGGCGCTCCGCCCCGCGCCGCACTTGCCCAAAACTAAACCGCCTGATGACAGCCGCTCCTGGCGCTTACACATTAAGAAACCCAAATTAAGAAGTGGGTGAACTGGGGAAGGAGGGAGCCAGGGGAGTTTGCACCCTGTATCTCAGGTATGAGCACTTTTCACTGACATTGATGCAACTGCATTAGAGTTAATGGCAGCAGCCTGCTTCTCATTATTAATTGTCTTTGTGTTTGGATAAAGTATGTAATCTTCTCAACCACACCATTAAAATAGGTTGCCTTTTCAATTAAGTACTGTCGTGAGCACAGCAGTCAATTTTCCTAATGAAGATGCATTATATTTTAACATTTTTTTTAAATAAAGGAAAATCCCAGGTTTTTATTAGACACGATTATGGAGAAATACAAGAGAGTTTCTGTAAAATGTATGCGACCGTGTAGTGCATTAAACGGCAGGCTTTTAAATAAATTGAAATTTCTGCAGATAAAAGGAAAGCAAGAGTATCAAATATGTTCAAACCCGCTTCATTCAGATTTCAAAAAGCAAATACGATGAGTTCATTTTTTTCAAATGCACTTAACATATAACCGATATAACAATAAAAACAAGTCAGTGGCTGAAAATATGCCTATAAACTTTTGGGGGAATCCCTTCCAGTTTAGAGATAATTTGCAGATCTTAAACTAAAGCAGTGATGTTTGTTGAAAATGCACTACGCACATTTAGATAATGTGCAGTCTTTGAACAAATACCTCAGCTTGATCATTAAGGGGCAAAAAATGTTTGGGCTGTGCACTTACAATTAGTTTTTGTTTATCTGTTTTCTTCCTTGCTTTCATATTTCGTCTTTAAAAAGAGAAAAATTTAAAGCTAATGACTCTAGCAGAACTGCTTAAAATTCTACGCCTTTGTGATAAGCAACTTTTCAATTATTGTAAAAAATTAAAATCGTAAAATTCTAATGTCGAAGTTTAAAAACTGGTCAGAAAGTTCATGCCTGGATATGGAAGTGGAAAGTTTGCATCCATGAACAAAAATGAAAAGTGTGCGTTATTCATTTTCTAATCTTGGGAATATGGGAGCCTGTAGTAAAAAGCATCTGTCAAGATCTGTTTTCTTTGTTAATAAAAAAAATTTAAGTTACTGTATTTTGCATATGAAATACTATTTTAGACAAACAATTCCGCTTTTTTTCTTTCCCTATTCAACGTGAATACTCTCATAGGAGCCACATTACAGAATAGTGTTGGAGAAAAAAAAATAAGTCAAATTCTTCTAAATAGAAGGAAAAAGTTCCCAACAACAGCCAGGCTTTTTTTTTTTTTTTTTTTTCTTTGTAAGGCGACATCAGTTGGTTATTTTGCAGACATGATCTTTTCCAGGTTTTAGGTGTTATGTCTTAAAAACTGAACTCTTTTAAAATCAACTAGCCCTTAAAATGATCTGCAAAGAGTGGGAAATTAGATTTTCGATTAAAACCTTATCCCATCTCGAAGGATTACTTTATATTGATTCTTAAATATGGCTACAATTGATGGGCTCTAATTAAAAATCCAAAGGAAAAGTCTGCCGTGCCCATATAAAAGAAGCTTTTCATATACGGGAAATAAAGCTTGTAAAAGGTTACAAATAAAAGATTAGAGATTTATCCAAACTAGTTTAAAGCTTCACTGTGGTTTTCTTTTCTTCTTTTTTTCCTTTCTTACAAAACCATTCCCAGGTCTTTTTTCCCCCAGTTTTAAATGAAGTTTGCAAACAGGCAAGATATTGGACTGTAATGGTTGTTTTATATCAGCTCTGTAAGCTCAAGGCTGCTGCCTGCAGTAGAATTGATTTCAAGGAAACTTCAGGACCAAGAGATGAAAATTACATAAACTGACAGCTACCACCCTTCAACAGTCCATCCACATTCCTGTCCACACTCTCCTGACACCCAAACCCACACTCCCACCCCTCACATTGCTCTCCGTCTCTCACAGTCACACATGCCCTTCCTATCCCTCACCCTAACCCTGCTCTGCACACACCCTTGGTCCTCACACGCTTAGGGACAGGCGCATAGCTTCCAGCTCACACTCAGCTCATAAATGTCTCACAGCCCCACATCTCGCACTTGTCACACAATCTTAATCCGTTTCATTCCGGAACAACATGGTCCTCTTTTCCTCTTTTTTTTTTTTTTTTTGCATTTGGAATTTGCCTCCGACTCTTTTATCAGGACAGCACAATCCTATCTTTGAAGTCATTTCTTTCCCCCTTACCCTCTTTTCTGAAGCAACAGCAATGCAGGGAATAAGCGACCCAAGCTTAATTCATAAGTGATCTGTTGCCTTCTTTTTTCCCCCAATTCTGCCAGCATCGCCAATCTTTAACTCTTGTTAAAAAATTAATTAAAGTTAATCTTGTCAAAGTTTTTAATAAAGACGTATTTTTAAAACCTAATGAAAAATGACTTCTTTCTAAATATCGTGGCAGTTCTAAGGCAAGATGTGGTCCCCCACTGTCCACTGAATCACTGAAAGGATTGGAAATTAATCTTCATATTTCTGAAGTAAGTGTTCAGGGAGTCTAACTGACTCCTTCCCCCCTGAGAGGCTGTGTTCTCACGGAATATGGGTTTTGTTCTTCATCTTCTTTTTTAATTAGCCTGAAAGAATCCTGAGATCTCTCTCCTTTCTCCTCCCACTCCTCCACTCCCCCCACACCACCATACTTAATAAACTTGGAGGAAAGTTTGGAATATTTTAAACTGGCCTGGCATGTGGGGTTTAGAATGTAAGCCCAGCTAGCACCAGACGTACATCTAGATTTCGAAATATGAATATCAGCCATATTTTGGAAACTGCATGCAATCTCTGACAAATAATTTGATTCCCCGTGTACTGGTTTTCTTAATTTAGCTTCTGAATGCTTACATCCCATATTTATAGCAAGATAATTGTACTCATGGCAATTAAAAACCATCCAGTTGTTAATGAAAATTACTTAAAAACATAAAGCATGCTACTAGAAGTCAGATTCATAGGAAAAAATTTAAAGACAGAGGACACAGGAAAAAAAATGTTAAACATGAACAGAGAAAATAAAATGACCACATAGTAAGTGTACTGGAAGTTCAAGGACTTACAGAAAATCGAGTTAGACTTTTCGTACAAGGAGTCTTTTTCTCCCACCAGGTGTCTAAGGTTTTCAGTACAACAGCCAGCACCCCGTCCCCCCCCAAAGCTAGTGGCTTTTGTCCTGAACTAGAGTAGGGTTTGTGGGGACTGTACCTGAGCCCGGCTGTCTGCAATTTCCAAATTGGCAAGAAGAGACTGGAAGATAAAGAGCATGATCTTACAGGTGAAGAGCAATTTTGCAACTTTTCCAGGAGACACCCAGGAGAAAGCTTGCTTGCTACCAACTGCTGCAGAGTCTGGGCAGAATTCCTCCAGAAAGAAAAAGAAAGTCTTTTTCCGCCCCCCCACCCCCCCGCATGCCTCTCTCTGTCTAGTTCTCTTTCTCCTCTCTGTGTCTCTCTCTCTCTCTCTCTCTCTGTCTGTCTCTCTCTCTCTCTCTCCTCTGTCTCAGATCCAATCTTTTAAGAGCTTCAGCACATTGCTAAGCTAAAGGGAAATTCTCTTTGATAAAGCGGTGTTTCCAGCTTCTGGGTTTTAAAACCTAAATCTATATTCAAATCTGGCTGAAGGTGTGTTCTGGGATTTATGAAAGCCTCTTAAAGGGGTAAATTTACCAAACCGTGACAAAATCATCACAATCTTACTTTAGACATCTGAAGTGGATGAGAATTTTAAAGAGACCCTTGTTTATTTAACACTGTCCATTTCCAACTCGTGGTTTATTGGCCCCGAATTTCTGCTTAGTTACTAGACGAGAGGGCCAAGGAGAGGCGGGAGCCGGTCTCCTCCCGGCCGCTGGAAGGGGAAAAGCCCTCCCACGCCCCCAAGGCGCCGAAATCTGCCCGTCTAACAGAACGGGGGAATTTTCAGGGCGATTCAGCTGCCCCCGCCATCTGAGAAGACGGCAGGCTGGAAGGGTTTCCCACGACTCCGGACCCCACTGCAGATAGGTCTCCCGGTCTACAATTTTTCACTCACTTGGTGGAGATCACAAGCGCGCGTTCTGATATTTCTCCACGTTACCCCGCCCCCACTGCCCCCAAGCCCTCCCTCCCGCCCTTTCCCTCCGCCAGCTGCACAACGTCCATTTTTCCTTTTCGTTCTTTCATGCTTTAAACATCACTGTGGTACAACTGGGGGGAAACACTGTCCTGTCTTGGGGTAGGAAGGAGGGTCTGGCTCGGGGGATCGGGGTGGATTTGCCCTTCTTTCATCGAAAGCATGGTGACTGGCCCAGAGCTCCCTACCTACGCCGCACGGGCCAGACCGCCTGGGGCATTTGTAGCCCCCCCTCCCCCAATTAAAGGCCTCGGGGCAGTTGTCAAGCATTTTAGTACAGTGGGGGCGGGGTGAGAAAAAGGGTCCGTACTCACCCTCCCCCCAGCCCGGGCCCCCTGAGAGAGTCTTGACTCCTGGGAACGCGACAGCCAACGGGTCTCTTCGGATTGGAGCGCTCGCGGAGGGCCCGGGAGGAGATGGGCAGACCCAGGGCCGCTCGAGGTCTCGCGGGGACCCGGGGCCCAGAGCTCTAGAGACACCTGCGAGGCTGGCCGCGGCCGCCGAGTGTCCAGCCCCAGGCCGAGCCGGAGCCAGAGCCCAGCCGGGCTGCCGAGCGCTGGCTGCCTCGTGCGCATTCCCGTAATTCGTTAATTGCTGGAAATCCCAAGGACGGCCACATTTGATTACACATACAGTATAAGAACCGACAACAAAGCGACGAATTAATTAACCAACTTCATTAACATAGGTCCCCAAATTAAAAGCGGCGAGCTGTTTCTTTGGCCCACTTGCCGTGGCGGCGTGGTTGGAGGGGGGAGGGTGTTCAGGAAGAGATTTTATATTTCTTTTCCGGCTTTGGGAGTTGTGAGGCAGGAACTGCTTTCTGCTCTCCGCCCCCCACTCCCCGCGCACCACCCCCCCGGCCATTCACACACCCTCAGCCTGTCCACTGGGGCCCGCACCCCACCCCGCCCAATCCGTCTCTGCTTTTCTGGGGACTCAGGTCTGTCGGGCCCCGCTCTCTGTGCCAGGCGGAAAAGTTGGGCTGGGGTTCGCTCTCTCCGGCTCTGTCCCCGGGTGCCGACTCTCTCCAGCCTCCGGGCTCCCAGCCCCCGGCTCGGGCCGCGCGGGCTTGGTTAGTTCCAGGCCCCGCCGCGGCTGGCGTTGGGGTGGTGTTTGTTTTAACGCAGTAACTCTGATTATTTCCAGCGTGGGCCTCCCACGTCCCCTCCCTCCCCGGGTATCCTGCCGACCCCACTCTCACAGCCCCGAATCCTGACCTGGCTCTTGCTGTCTCCCCAACCGGCCCTGGGGTTAGATTCCCGGATTCGTGTTCTTTGCAGGCTGCCTCGGGCTTCTTAAAACTCTAAAAACCCTGAGCGAAAACCAGAAGCCCGGGTCTCTTGCTTGGGGGCCGGAAGACGTTTATAGGGACATAAAGAATGAGAGAGACACTGAGTTTTTGAAAATAGTTTGTCCTTGGACTTGGGTATCTGCATCTCTCTTGCCTACACGCCTACGCTTCACTCCCAGGCCTCCTTTCTCTACCCTTCCCGGTCCCCTCAGCGTGGTCTGACCCTGTTTGAGACCACAGAGTCGTGTTTTTTAACCTTCAGTCTCACTAGCTTTCTGTGTCTGTTCTACACACTTAGTGCTAGCGTGGAATGTGATAACCAGCTATCTCCCATGCTCACTCTTCTCCAACCTTGACTTAAATATTTTTATCTTCCCATATTAAGGTGTATGGGTTTCCTTTCTTCCCTTCCCTAAAACAAAAGCAAAAACAAAAAAAGGGGGGGTGGGGGGAGAAGAGAGAAAAAGAAGAACGGGAGAAGGAAAGGAGAGGCCTCCCTGTCCATCATTTTAATTATACAATAAGTTCACATGCTCCGGCCCATAATGTATATTTTAAGCACAGCCCAGTGTCTTTCAAGAACATTCTGGTAATGTCGGAGGCCTGGATTTGTTGCCTGCTCGTCCCCCCGTGCAGCAGCGGCCTGTTTTCCTCCCCCTGTTGTGTGTTTTTATTATTTTCCCTCTGGCTTAGATGTGTCAATCATTCTCTCCCTGCCATTGGTTGGAGAGTTTGCGTCAAAAAGTTGCCAGAGAGGCGCTTTCTCAGCAAATCTCCCTGAGAGCGGAACCGACCTCAGCTCCAACTCAGCCTCCACTGTTATTAAAAATAAAAATCGCTAGAGAAGCCCTCCTCACGTCTACTTTGTATGTATCACAGAGGGGCCCACGCGCGTTTCGAACTCGAGCGACTTTCCTTATTTTCTGTTCTTTAGACAAATATTTTTTGTTGTGTTTGACTTTTCATGGAAGGGTGAAGATTGCAAGGTTTCTAACTCAATACTCTTGATTTCTTTTAGGATAGCTGGCTATTTGGAATTTTGAAGGATAATTTGATCCCCCCCCACCTCCCATGTGGCTCTAAGGTAAGTGTCTGTCTGTCTTGTCTGTCTGTTTATATCCATATCTACGTGTCCCTCTGTCTCTACCATCATCCCAGTGCCTCTAATAGACCCACTGATGCACCTTTGAGAACGTGGAATTCTTCTGAAGGCTGATGTATTTTTTTCCCCTTACAAATTTTTGAGGTGTAATAATGATCACTGCGAAAAATTTGTGATCTGGAGATAAGGGCGAGAGTGGGAAGAAGGGAGGGAGCGCGCTCCTGGGGTCGGTGCTTTCGCAGAACGTCGTGGAAACCCTCCGAGTCCGATGTGGGGTATTTTGGAGGGGTGTTGTTTGTGGTTTTGTTTTATGTCAACGCCCATTCTGGGCTTCTCCCTGCGATCTTTGCGCTTTGGACATCACATGTGGTTGGGGTCATTTGGATTGGTCCCAAGGACGTTTTCAGAGTCCGAGACAAAAAGATGCAGATGTAGCTAGATGGATGGATGGATGGATGGATGGATGGATGGATGGATGGTGATGATGATGATGCTGTCAATAATAATAATAATTTGGGCGCCTCCGCGCGCCCGAAGCCCGGCTTGCCGGCGGGTCGGCGGGCGCCGGCGGCCGCCGCTTAAGCTTCTGCTTGTCCCTAATGAACGTGAGAGGAAACCCGAGAGGATATAACCGAGGAGGCGGGGAGCGCCGGCATCTCCTCCGCCCCGGCGCTCGCCGCTCGCTCTTTTCGGCCCCCTCTCCCCCAGCCAAGAGCAGCTCACCAAGGTTCTCGGCCTCTTCCAGAGGGCCTTCAAATCTCCTTTTTCTTTTTGAGCATCACTTCCCCCCACCCAGGGGGGAAAAAAACCGGGAGTGCCATACCCCACCCCCCATGGCTGTTGTGTGTTGTGGTCCTAGACCGCGCGAGCGTGTAAGAGTCGTTTTCCAACGTGACTGCCGGGGACGGTTCCGGGCCCGCCCCTCGCAGCCCTCGGCGCGCACCTGGGGCGGGCAGAAGTGGCGGTGAGTGGCCCCTGCTCCACCCGAGGCCGCACGGAGCCGGGGACTGGAATCCTTCCGGTGGGAAGGCGGCCGCTCGGTTGTTCGCGGACAGGGGCCGCGGCCCGGCCTGCGCGCGCGCTCTGCTCCCAGGCTCGGGGACACCCTGGCGGCGCGGGCCGGGTCGCGCCGGGGCAAGCGGGGCCTCCAATCTCGGTTGGCCCGGGGGAGAACCAGGAGAAGGTCTCAGCCGGCACCCAGCCTCCGCAATGAGTCGCGCCTCAAACTCCGAAGAAGTCTTCGTGTTGAAGCGTTCAAGTGACTCTTGAGATCACAGTCTGGTTTCAGGACACACTTTTGGAAACCCAAGTCCCCGTCAGAATCCCGCCGAGTCGGCTCCTTCCTCCTTTACAGACCGAAGTGGAGTGCGGGGACAGAAGGCCGAGCCGCGTTGCCCCTTGAGTGGTGGATTGCTTGGGGAGGGGACGGGGAGGTCACTCCTGGAAATTCTCCCTGCATCCCAGAGCTTCGGGGGTCAGGATTTTTCGTGCTCTCCTCGGGCCTTTTTCCCGTCACCAAAGTTATTAGCACAAGAGAGGAGTTGAAGAGGAAACTCCTCCCCCCAAAGGCAGGTAGATACCCAGACCTCTGCTCTCATAGCTAACACCAGGGCTTTCTCCTCAACATAATTAATAGTCAAGGCCAACCCTTTTGGCACGTTTCTTCCTCCCTCCCTCGCGAGTGGCAGCGTTGTTTGATTCCCTGAGGCCAGAAACTTTCACTCGAGTTCGCCGGAGGGAGGCCCGCGCCGGCTGTTTTCCGCGCTGCCCGCATATCTCCTTTTTCTTTCTCTCTCCTCTTCCTCTTCGTTGTCTTCCGAGCCGCAGGCAGGTCGCCAGTCCGCGTAGTTTTGTTTCCTTTCCATCATGCAGAAAATTAATCAGCCCGGACGAGAAGCAGAGCTGAGCACGGCGTCCTGTAATTAAGGGACGTGTGCCCTTCGGATTATCTCGTTAGTTTATCAAGAAAACATTTATTATAATTAATTCTCGGACGAGGTAATTATTATTGAGCGAGGACACAGCAACTGGTAGATGGGCTCCTTGGAAGATGAAAAAAAAAAAAAAAAAAAAAAACAAGGGGGAAGGGAGGAGGGGGGAGGGGGAGCGACAGATTGCACGAATTGACCGTTAGATATAAGGCAGCGCGGCCCGGGGCGGGCAAGTGGAGCAGGACCTCGGGCGCCGGGGCTGCGAGGCTGCAGGGCTGCCGGGCAGGGACGCCGGACCAAGTCACTCGCGCCCGGAGGTGTAGGCGCCAAGCGGCTGCGCGGACTCGCCGCGAGACCGCCGCCCGCTCCTTCTAGGTAGGAGTACTCCAGGGGCCACCTCCTGAGTAGTTGTTTTGAGGCTTGTATTTTTCAAAAGGGATTTCTTTTTCCCCTTCTGGGCTCTGCTTGGAGAGGAAGGGAGAAAGGCTTCCTGGCAGGGCTTTGAAAGTTAGATGGAAGTGTCTAAGGCCTCTTCTTTAGAGAGCGCATACCTAGGCTAGCTGTGGAGAACGCGTCGTAGTTTTGTTTTGTTCCTTTTTCTTTTAACGATGTATCCGGTAGTAAATGGAAAACAGTCTATGCCGGGAATTTTGGTCATTTTTCGATGGTAGAGCAAAGGAGCTCCAAGAAGGATCTCTGTCTTGTTGTTTTCTGTTTGTAACTGCTTTTTATGCTGGAATGTGCTACTTTAATGTGTGATGTGTCAGGCATTTCTAATTGGGTGAGAGCTATACGTGTAAGAACACTTCCATATTTCTCATGTGCACATCCGATATGATTTCAGTTGTTTCTATAGTAGTTCAGAACTTTCCGACATAGTAAGTTTGCATTAAACAAGAAAGAACTCCAGCTTAGAGGCTATTAAAACCAATACATGACTGTATTTTAAAGCAATATTATTTTCACAGCCTCCAAATAACTATCTTGAAAGGAAAAGATAAAACATCAAGTCTTTGTTGTAGGAGCAACTAAATTAGTTCTACTGGTGAGATAATACAAACTCCTACAAGGGCATTTATAAAATTACATTAAATTAGATCTAAGGGTGGAAAAGCAAGATTTTTGTGCTATGAATTTAAATCAGGAAGAAGTTGCAGTAACTGGGCTCCATCTGTGGAATTTTGTGTCTTGATCTCTTAAGCAATGTAAATATGAAAGTCCAGAGTCCTTAAAACTCAGTAGGACCTCTGTAAAAGTAAGAGGGAACTTCTCCTAATCTTGTGTCCGCCATTTTGAAGCAATCTCTCATAGTGTCAAAGTTGCAAAGTAGAGATCCATGCAGGAGAAGTGTCACCTTTTAGGAAAATAAAAGCCAAAATTGCAAACAGCCAGTCTATAAACATCCATTTTGGATCCCTTTGCTTGGGGGAGTGAGAAATACTCAACAGAATAAAGTAAATAACTTTTCTTTTTCTTCCTTCCTTTTCCCTCTCTGAGCTCTTTTTCTTATAGGATTTTAGGACACTTGAAAGGTAGGGAGAAATTCTATTAGTTTCACAACTTTGGGTGTTTGTGTATCTACTTTCTTCAAAACTAGAATGTGCAGAAAGGCGCTAGAGGTAACAGGAAACTCTGCTGTAGCTGCTGAGCACCCAAATGCCCGAAAATTTGCCTCCTGCAGGATCAGAAGCCTCTACACATCAAAATCAACATGGAAGTGGCTTGCGCTACAAATGTGCACCCTTTCTACTTGCAAATGTGGGAGTCATTATCTGATTGGTGGGATTCTAACTTTACTTCAGAATTCCTAGCACACCCTGTGCCAAACTTGAAGACTTTTTTTTTTTTTTACCCTGCGTTTAAATATTTGATGGGTGTCGATAAAAAGTTAAATACTTGTTTGTTTAGCTTTAGTTCTTTAGACACATATAATCAAGTTCTCCAAAACCCTAATAAATCTGTTACTTACCTCGAAATCTAATTACCCAGACTACTAATTAGGTGAAAATGATTACTGGAAATGACTTCAAATGTGGAATAATAGTGGTTGAGCAGTTTTCTCAAGTTTGCTGTTTAGCAAGTTGGTATTTTAGATGTTAAGTGCACTGACATTTTAGGTTCGCAGCAGTTGAAAGTGGTAAAAAGCTAAGATAATTAAAATCTGCCTTGGAAAGGCAACAGTCTGGGGAGAGGTAGATGTCTTGAATTGTTTCTTTGTTTCTCACCAATGGCCTTTGTTATCTGCATTATTTATTTAGCCAAAGAGTTCTTTGTCTCTGCAAATGGCCCCAATCAAGTTTTGTTTGAGACAATTAGCTAGTGCCAGCCAAGGAGTCCTATGCAAATGTAGGGATAGGAATGCAATGTGTGCATTTGGAGGCGTGGGGTTTTGTTGGGGGGGGGGGAGCGGGAGGCAGATTGTATTGCTTTCTTCGGGTCTTTTTTTTTTTTTTTAAGTTTTGGCTGGGGGTGGGGAAGACAGGTTTATCTGGTCTCTCTGCATCTCCTCTAGTTCAGAGCAGCTGGGGAGGGGAGCGGGGTATGGGGGGAGGCTTGCAAGTCCTTTAAAAGCCTCTGCCCTTCATAGCCCGGGCTCTACTTAAATTAATGGTGGAACGTGGAAGAGCTGCGTCCTCCGAAGCGGTAAACCAGCACTTCTGTTTGTTTGTTTGCTTTGCCTTAGCTCCACCACTCCAAACCCACCCACCAGGACTCTGAATCTGTCCACCCCGGGCGAAGCGAGACCTTCCGGCTGGGTCCCCCGGATTTGGGCCGACTTTGTGCCTCCAAACAACCTTAGCATGATGTCTTATCTTAAGCAACCGCCTTACGCAGTCAATGGGCTGAGTCTGACCACTTCGGGCATGGACTTGCTGCACCCCTCGGTGGGCTACCCGGGTAAGTGAGCCCCGCGGCACTGCTGCCCTGCCCTTCCCCACGCCCGCTCCGCGTGGCTGGGACACTCTTTCCCCCGAGCACCGGGGTTGGCGGTGGCGTCGCCCCCGCCCCAGCTCCAGGCGAGGTCTCCACTGGGTTTTCCTTCCGAGAAGCAGCTCAAAGCCACAGAGCATTTACCGGCCGAGGAGAGGACAGGGGCTGGGGGCAAGGGAGTAGGTGGATCTACAACGTAGGAGTGGGGCGAGGAAGGCTACTGCCCTCGTCATTTGGGCGAGGGGACCCTGCCTGTACCTCGAAGTCCAATTCTTCGGAAGTGCCCTCTTGGCGAAGTCGGGTTTCTCATCATAAATTCTCTCCGCCAAGCCTGGGGCTTCCCCTCTGACCTCCAGGCCCTTAGCCTCTAATCCTTAGAGTGTGATTCACCCCGGGTATGAGTGCTTTCCTTTCCAATAAGATCTGTTTTTAAAAATCCTCCTAGAACAAGAAGTATGAAATATGCCCCCATTTGAAAGATGGAGGAACAAAGGCCCTTGGAGTCCTAAAAAGCCTAGATCTCGGGCAGAATCGAGATTTGCCCCATCAATTCGAGCTGCCGGTCCTCAGGGATCCTTTGACTTCACAGAGTGGGGGTTTTGTGTTGATGGTTTAGGGGTTAATTTTGGAGGGTTCTTGTTTTTTGTCCTCCTGTTTTTTTTGGTTAGCTTTCGAAGAGACGCTCTGTCTGGAGCCATCTCCGACGTCAGGCGGAGCGGGGCATTCCCTGAAAGGGGCCGTGTCTGCCGGAGGAGCCGAGGCCGGGAGCGGGTGGGGAGGACACGGATAGGGTCCGGGTTGAGCTGCTGCGAGGACCCGGGGAGTGCTGAGTGTGGGTGTGGCGGGAGTCGGACACCCGCAGACACCCCTGTGACTGAGAAGCTGCTCCCGCACCCTAAAGGGCCCTGGGCTTCTTGTCCCGCAGCCACCCCTCGGAAACAGCGGCGGGAGAGGACGACGTTCACCCGGGCGCAGCTAGACGTGCTGGAAGCGTTATTTGCGAAGACCCGATACCCAGATATCTTCATGCGGGAGGAGGTGGCGCTGAAAATTAACTTGCCCGAGTCCAGGGTGCAGGTAGGGCAGATGTAGACACAGCCATCCTTCCTGACCATGCCACCCCTCCCCCCAGCACTGTGTTTGTTGAGGACCCAGGAGAGTTCCAGGTCTTGGAGAGGACCAAAGGAAGGTTTTAAACTAAACGCTCGGCTCCATCGGAAGCCAGTAAACTTTTCTCTTAGGGCCCCTTGAGTGTCTGATTTCTCCTCGTGCCCCTTTCTGTCCCTCCACCCCCACCCAGTCCTACAACCAAGGTTCTTCCGGTCCAGTTGGCAAGGTAAGACAGGTGATTTAGCTGCAGTGGTAAAGCACAGTCCTAGAACCCTTGGACACCTGGTGGACAGAAGCCCAGCCTTGGCAGATTTCAAGGATAGTCACATAATAATATTTTAGTTCTTTCTTCCCCCGTTGGAGATTCCCCCCTCCCATTCTCATCTACTTTTAGGGGTAAAAGAAGCTTAGCTCCTGGATAGTTCCAGTATTTTTACAGATGAAGAAATAGAGTAAATGACTTGCTCAAGGTCACATGTCAGTTTGGTGGTAGAAGAAGAAATTACACAGTAAGAGTGTTTTCTTTGACTTCTTAGGGATGGAACAGAATTTGCTAGATCTGAGCCATTCAGCAGATAAAATATCAACATGGTATCCCCATGAAACCTTCCCCCCTCCCCTTACTCCCCCTTAACTTGACCTTAAGCTGGAGAGGAAAGTAAACTCCCAACTCTTCTGGAATGCAAGTCCCGTATAGATTTCTCTGGAAAGAATGTTTAGCACCTAAACCACATGTACACCTGGGACTCCCCTTCAGCTAGGACACATCAGCATGAACTGCAGATCAAAAAGAGCCTTTTTCAAAGTCAGATAGAAGAGATTTTAGCAGTTGTGAGGCTTGAACTAAAGTCTTAACTGAAAGAAAATAAATGGCTCTGCATGGTTGGTGGTTTGTGCTCAGCCTTCACGGCATCATTTTTACCACAGTTAAGACACCCATATGGAGAGCTCATTCAAGAGGACAACTAAGGACTTTTGCCCAGAAAATGCCAGGAGCTTCCCTGATAAGCCCCCCTCACACACCAAACAACACCTTCATTGCAGAACATGATAAAGAGAATTTTCAAAGTTACACACAGAGGCAAAGTTGACAAGCCAATGAACATAATACAGTAAACAATCTATGTGTCAAGTGGCACTACCCTGAAGTCTCAGACTTGAGCCTAGGAGAGAAGTCTGTCTTTCAGCTCAAAGCAGAATATATACGAGTCACTCCACTTACCATAAAGAAGGTTTTGGCAAATAGTAGCTTTCAGACCTTCCTCAACAGGATCATTTCTCCTGGGAGCTTTCTTTTGTGAGTCTTTCTAGAGACAAAAAGTAGAGTGACAGAACCAACCTACATATTAGTAGTTGCTGCCTGGAAGATGGACTGTAAACTGTTTGAATTTAGGCTGTTCTTGCTGGCATATAACAACAGATTGTTTTCCCTCACTTCTCTTATGTTCCCATCCAAAAGACATAGATATGTTCTATTCCATTGTGAGAGTGTTCCAAAATGCAGCTGGGTCTTATGTGTATGTGTGTATTTGGGGTGAAATAAGAGATAGGAAAGTGAGGGGGAGAATTTTTAGTCATGATTTGGGTGATTATCTTAAATTTTACTGTTGTGAGCTAGGAGTAAAGCAGGGTCAAATGCTTTTAGATAGAGCCTCCCCAACTTTCTTATAATTCCAGGAACATATATGAGAGTTTCATTGGCAGGAGAGATTGTCTGCTTAGCTCATCTGTCCGTCTAGGACAGACTTATAATCTGGGAGCCACTCTTTTCCTTAAGGAGTCACTGAAACCATGTTAAAGAAGTTTCTTTCCCTTTCAAGGTGTGGTTTAAGAATCGAAGAGCTAAGTGCCGCCAGCAGCAGCAGCAACAGCAGAATGGAGGTCAAAACAAAGTGAGACCTGCCAAAAAGAAGACTTCTCCTGCTCGGGAAGTGAGTTCAGAGAGTGGAACGAGTGGCCAATTCACTCCCCCCTCTAGCACCTCAGTCCCAGCCATTTCCAGCAGCAGTGCTCCTGTGTCAATCTGGAGCCCAGCCTCCATCTCCCCACTGTCAGATCCCTTGTCCACCTCCTCTTCCTGCATGCAGAGGTCCTATCCCATGACCTATACTCAGGCTTCAGGTTATAGTCAAGGATATGCTGGCTCAACTTCCTACTTTGGGGGCATGGACTGTGGATCTTATTTGACCCCTATGCATCACCAGCTTCCTGGACCAGGGACCACACTCAGTCCCATGGGTACCAATGCAGTCACCAGCCATCTCAATCAGTCCCCAGCTTCTCTTTCCACCCAGGGATATGGAGCTTCAAGCTTGGGTTTTAACTCAACCACCGATTGCTTGGATTATAAGGACCAAACTGCCTCCTGGAAGCTTAACTTCAATGCTGACTGCTTGGATTATAAAGATCAGACATCTTCGTGGAAATTCCAGGTTTTGTGAGGACGTGCAGAACCTCTTTTTGTGGGTGATTTTTAAATATACTGAGCTGGACATTCCAGTTTTAGCCAGGCATTGGTTAAAAGAGTTAGATGGTATGATGCTCAGACTCATCTTCTGATCAATGTCCCGGGAGGCATAGAAGGAAAAATGAAAGGCCTTAGAGGGGCCTGCCAACCAGCTACCTGAAATGGACAAACCACTTGATACTTAAGATCCTATCATAGTTTTAGATCATTGGTTTTACTGATTTGCAAAGTGATCGAAAGCATTCTAGCCACATGCAACCAAATACCACCAAAAATAAACAAAACTAAATTGTGAGGGAAAGGAGGGAAGGACATAGCCTTCTTAAGCAGAGGTGTTCCAATGTCGTAGCCAATCCTTGGTTGAATCTTAGGAATGGACCGTGTCTCAAGCTCACTCACGTTTCATGACCAACTGGTAGTTGGCACTGAAAAACTTTTCAGGGCTGTGTGAATTGTGCGACTGATTGTCCTAGATGCACTACTTTATTTAAAAAATAATGTTCATAAGGAGTCAATATGTAGTTTAAGAGACAATCAGTGTGTGTCTTATATAAATGGTACATCTGTGGTTTTTAATCTGTGCTAGACTTCAAAACTGTGATCTCCTGTTATTGTATGCAAACTTGAACTCCACCTCTACAGGGGTTCTTCTGTGATTAAATAGGTTATAATTATAAGTAAATTCAGAGCAACTGAGTACTTATCTAAAAAGATTACCTTTGGCTGGAGGTGAGCTGCACTGAAACTTTACAACAAAATGTCTCTGGATGAGGAGAGTGAGAGAAGAGAAACAAAAGGACACTAACTCATCTGTAATTTGCTGTTGGTAAGCCTAGCAGTAAAGAGACATTGGTCAATTGCTCTGACCCCGATGAATTTATAAACTGAGATCATCGTTGTTTATGCTTGCAGATGTTAACTGGAAAAGTTATATATGCATAAACCTTTCTTCCTGGATTTGGCAGATATGTATGATTATATTAAAATGGTTCTAGCACAACATTGGGTCCAGTTTAATTTTATACCACCATTTATGAATGAGAAGCCCACATTCAGCCACTCCTTCCAAAAACATGTTTTTTGGGGGTCAGATAGGGAATTAGCAAACTTTATTTTTAAAAAAGTTTGAGGGGGGGGGCCTAATCTATGAATGAACAAGATATGAATGACCAGTATGTCAACTTTTTGTGACTTTCATTAGTACTGCTCTGAAATTGAGTACAGAGAGCCTGATAATCAAAAGCTCTCCTTGCTTTTCCCTCCCTGCTAGATAACCCTAACAATTTCTTAGGCACTTTACTAGCATGTCTTAACACAGATCAATTTTTTAAGCGAGAAGGGGTGAACTGTAGTACCTCAGAGAAAATGTGAATGACAAGAATTCCTTGTTTCTATTCTCTTATTTGATTAAGGTTTTTTTTTTTTAACTTCCAAAAAAATCTGAGGTAAACATGAGAGGGAATGTAATCAGAATCTGAAAGCAATTCAGGCAGAAATGATTTCTGAACAAAAGAGTTTCAGAAAAGTTTTAAAACCTATAATTTCAGTAGTTGAACATAAGGCACCCTGGTCAGGTTTTTTTTTTTTTAAGAAAGTGCTGAGGGGAAAAAAAAAAATAGGTCTCTTCTCAGTTGTACCTGCATTTTGTAAACCAATCACCAGAAAAGACAAAATGGGTCAATGATTATGGTGCTCCTCAGGTAAAAGCAATATTTAATTGTATTTTAAACTCCTCATGCTCTTAAGTCTGACCAAAATCAAGTGATTCTTGATTGTAACTTTTTAAATGAATGTCAGCAGTTGCAACCATTTTGTTTTCTGGCTGATTTCCCCCTCCCTGGCTGCTGCACATGCTGTCTTGAGCCCTACATGAGATCTTGTCTAATAATTGTTTTTGTTTTGCTGCTAAAGGAAATGAGGAAATGGAATAGTTTACAGTCAGCAACTGAGGCACAACTTGATGGCAAGATTTTCTAGTACCTACTGATAATATTCACTCTACCGTAGTTTACAACTGGAATGAGATTGTGGCTGGGGGTGGAGGGTGCAGAGAGAGAGAGAGTTAGAGAAGGAACGAACGTGAATCTTTGCTTTATAGTTGTCCACATACTTGGTCTCATGCAAGGAAAGCAGATCCTCAATAATTCCTCACACGGCCTTCAGTTTTCAGGATGCCCCACAAAGGGACAGGAAAGATCACCCTCTCTGTAAAAACAATAACGACAACCACAAACAGCGGACCACTCAGCAAATCACGCAGTTAGGTTTCTCTCCCCGTACTTTGAAAAAGGAGGACGTCAGAAAAAGGCGCCGAGTCCCCTCTGAAACTAATTTTTCCATCACCTTTGCACAACTTCGTTTAACAGACCACGGAGTTAAATCCCTTTGAATTGACGGCGAAGTAGAAATGAATTCCCCGACCGCAGGCAACGGGGGGAGGGCAAGGGAGGCGGGGAGCTAGCGCGGGCTCCCACGTCCAGAGAGTTCCAGTCACCGCGCCCTGCCAAGACCCGGCTTTATGAAGTTTAGTCCAATAATCATCATTGCTTGGTACTGAAATGACGCCACCCTTCAACAGCGTCGGGGAGCGATTTCAACCGCTTGCTGGCGATCAACAAAGACTTGATGTAACCCTTCGTTTTGAGGGGTGCAGGTGAGGGTGGGGTAGTTTGCTTTACAAAGCTCTGTTGTCCCAAACCTGTATCTTTCCCACAAAGATTCTGGGCCCTTTGTATTTCACCTCGGGAGTGTTTCGTCCCTTTACAGATAAGAAGAGAGATCCAATCAAGTCAATTAAGTTCCGGCTTTCGAAACCTCGGAGTTTGAGATCATGGTTTCCTCAACTCCTCTCCCACTCGCTTCCCTCTAATCTCACCTTTCCTGCGGCTCTCCACTCCCTCAGCCCTGGAGGCCCCGGGCGGGACTGCGAGGACGTGGCGCCCGGGAACAGCCTGTGCTCCCCGCCGAATCCACGGCGGGCTTTCAGAGCTGTGTTTTCTAAATCTCGACTGCCCGATCGGAGCTAGCCGGGAATGGCACTCCCATCTCTGCCCGGGGGGCCCGAGGCCCAAGTGGCTCTCTAGCTGGCGCCGCCTTCTGGGCTTCACTCGGCCCTGCGGGCCGGGAAGGGGCGGCCTTGAGGCGCTTGTCCGCCAGCTCCCCCTCTCTCCGGTCCGGCTCCGGCTCTGGTCAGAACCTCGGCTGAGCCGCAGCCCCCCCTCGCGGCCTGGTCCTCAGTCTCCCTCGCGAGCTCCGGGCGCTGTGGGCCCCGGCGAGGCCCGCGCGCCCCCAGCCCAGGGAGGAGCACGGCCTCCTCGAGCCCTGAAGTCAGGCTTCGGCGTCAGCCGTGGTCCTGGACACCCGTGGCCGGGTGAGTTCACGGCCTGGCCGAGCTCGGGGGCCGGGCGGGCTCCAGGTGCGCGTGCGTGGCCCGGCCAGGAGGCGAACGCCCTGAGCTGGAGGGAAGGGAAGCCGAGACCGAAGGAGAGGATGGCGACTGGCCCTGCCGGGCCCGGGAGAGGGGGCCAGGGGAGAGACGCGGGCCCGACGGGGCCCGTGGCCTCTTGCCTTCCTCTCTCCCGGGGAGGAAGCGCCGCAGACGGCTGGGTGTCCTACTGGCGGTAAAGGGCGAGGCCGCCGCCGCCACAGCGGGGACTCCCGCCGCGCCTTTGGCCTCCGGTGTCCGGCGAAGACGTGGCGCCGACGAGGGGGTCCATCTGGGCCTGCCTTGGGCCCCAGGAATCCTCCAGGGAAGCCTGGGGCTTCTGCTAGTGGGGCTGGGGGAGTCGTGCTCGGTGTTCTGCCCTCCCTGGGGCTCCTGGGCTGTGAGCTGAGCCTTTCAGGGGGGAGCCTGCTGGACTCTGTTACCCTTGGCTCATCCCTTTTCTCCGACGCCTCTAGATTTCGTCTGGAAATCTGGATGCCCTGACTTTTCCTTTTCAGACCCGGCGCAGCGCTCAACCGCCCTGAAGGCCAGAGGCCACTTCTGGAAGGGGAAAGCCGTGCCTTTGGCGTCCCGGACAGCGCCGGGCGGCCCGTTCCGGTTACCTGCAGGGCAGGGCCGCAGTCCTGCGCCCGCCTCCACTTAACCAGAAGCGGGCGCTCGGGCGGCCAGCCCCGGCGCGCTCACCACATGTTTGAACCCGCGTCTAACACCCGCTGAAAACCTCGCTGTTGTTACCCGGACAAAGCTGTAACCCAAAACCAGGACTGACAGTGTGAGGTGGTGGTTTATTGATACACAGACGTGTTTTAATCATACAAAAGAGAAACACAAGTCGGGCAGGAGACAGGCGCATCCCACACAAACGGAAGCTGACGTCTTAGAAAATGACCAAAATGCGGAGATGCAGGGTCGGGTTCTGCCATGACCTCTGCCTTCTTCACGCCTTCCTTCAAAACCTTATCTCTTTCCCTTTCGTACCACAAAAGGGTTCACGCCCCATTCACGCATCTGCATGCCCAGATCTGCGACCAGTGTCTTGAACATCTCTTTTCCTCTTCTCAACGGCCAGAACCCTGTAAGCGCAGCGTGCCCTGATAAAACCTGATCCCCCTAGTCGCCCCATTTCTGCCCTTGGGTTAGCACGATACAAAAAACGGGGAGCCCCTGGCACTTTCCCCTGGGATGCAGAGAGCAAAACCCCAAACAAAACCCACCCCGATGTTTTCCCGTATTAGGCTCTGAAACTGCACAGATTATGGGATTTGTCTCGGACAGAATTAACATTACATGTGAACGGTAGTGCTTCGGTATATTGAGACACATTGTATACGATTGCTTGGAGCATCTCTTCTAAACTGCCTGTTAATAGCAACATGAGACCTTAAAATAATAAGTGGTTTTTCGGTTTTAACCTGATTAGAACGAAATTTAGACTCTGTAAAGGGCAGTTTTTCTGGTGGAAGCAGTTCGAAGGAAAGGGAACCCATCACGGGGGCTGGAAGAAGCTTTTGTATGGAGAAATGGCTGGAGAGGAGAAGTAAGCAGGCATGCGTTTGAAAGGCCTTCTACTATGCAGCAGTCCCCACAAGCAAGGGAGGTGCCCCCAGCTCTAAAGAGAATTAGCCAGACTTCCTCTCTTGCAAGCAGTGTGTTTTATATTTAAAAACCAACCTGCTGTCGACTGTTAACAAACAATAAGCAAATTCAAATAAAGGAGCCCTACTAAGTCCAACCCATTTGGTCAAAGATAACTGCAGGTACCAGAGAGGTCAGGCTATCACTAGGGGGAGGGTCGGCTTCGAATTTTGTTTTTCTCCTAGAGGGAAAGTCGAACAGCGTGAGGTCTGTGACTCACTTTTATTCCTTAATCTTCCCCATCCTCTACCTTCAATTCTCAGAGGAAGGAAACATGGTATTGGGGGGTGGGGTGGGGGGAACACAACAAGAAAGGGGGAAAAAAAAAAGAATCCCGTAGCAAATAAAATAGTAAGTGGCCAAAGTTTGAATTGACTTCTGTTTCAGCACCACAGGGGGAAAAAAAAGCTATCCAAGAATCAGATGGAATCCTGTCACCCTCTCCAGTGTCCTAGACATAGTTTGCCTACTTCGGAATGGGAAAATGGCCTTTTGGATGAAAGGCTTCTTAGTCTACTTGACATCACTAGAAGATATTTCCAGCCGAGGACTTTAAAAATAAGATGCCAGTTTTTAGCAGCTATACTATTGCCTTTTTCTTTTTTCTCCTTGAACTGCCCATGATGGGACCACCAAATCCCACAGGGTATATCCTGCACCCTGCAGGTCTGCTCACCCTCCAACCCAGGTTCCCGAGGTAAAGACCATAAAACGTCCCTCGAGACAGCTTTTGGGTGGAGTGAAGCCTCTCCTTAGGCCCTGCCTCCAGTCGCCCAACTGGAATCTCCAGAGGCCTTAGGCTACATTGAAACCTAAAAATCACTTATAGCAACCTCCAGTTGTGTTAAAATCTGTTCCTAGAACCAACAGTCACATTTTAGGCTCCTGGGCCATTGCTAAATATCGACTTAACATTCAAATGGCTCTAAAATGCGTTGATAGCGGATTACTGGGGCCTAATGGACGCCGTGTGTGATAACATGGCTCCTGAGCAGCGACGTTCTGGAGTGGGTGTCCGACCACAGCTACCTGATTATCAGCTTACAGTCAAACACCTCTTTTTAGCTGCGATGCTCTTAAGAGGCGTTCTTCCGGACAGCAGAGCGGGAGTCTTCTGTGTTCTTCATTTAACCGTATTTAACAATCGCATACTGTTCTGGAAAGGGGAGGGGAACACTTGCCTATAGGCGTAAGGTCACCCCCATACGTAAGAGGGGCGGGTCGCGGTCACTGCCCCTCCCCTCTTTTAATGGAGCGATCCCCGAAAGGCGGTGGCTAGGGCACATCTAGGCCCCTGCCTGGGATGTCGGTTTTCCCTGTCTGGGGCTTCCCCGCGGTACTCCCGAGCCTCTCGGCCCCTGGCCGCCTCGGAGCAAAGCCTGTGAAGAGGCTGCTTGGCTTGCCCCACAAGACCTGCCACGTCCGGAACACTCTTGGAGCTCTCCTGCTGCCCGCGAGGAAGCCTTCTGGACAGGGTGCGCGCAGTCGTCGACGCTAAGGACGCCCTGGCAAGCGGCCGCGGCGCCAGGGAGGGAGTGGGTTCCCGGCTTTCAACGAAAAATGGGGCAAGTGCACCGTGTTCCCATTCTCCACCCCCACCTTTCACCCAGCGAACTAAGCGGAAGACCCGAACGCTGGGCCTTCGGAGGCTGCAAAGTACACCCGGGCATCGCCCCAGGGACCTCCCCTGCCCGCGCGGCGTCCCGGGCTAAGGTCATTTGTTGAGTCCGGAGGGAGTAACAGGCGAGGCCGGGAGTTACTGGAGTGGCTGAGAAGCAGCTTACGCACCAGCTGCGTGGGACGTTGAGATCACGACCCCCCACACACCCAACCCATGCTGCGCACGGGCACCAGCCCCGGAAGTGGGCCTCGAACCCACAGCGCCCCGAGCCATGCTCCAGGCCGCACATGGCGCCGCCCGTTCCCCTGCGGAGCGGTAGACTGTGAGTCGCGCCCACCGGGCAGAGGCGAGGCTGGGTCCATAGGTCACTGTGCCTCCTCGCGGAAGCGGGGGAGACCCGGGATCCCGCGGTCCGCGTGCTCTTCCTTCTCCGACCGCATCCATGGTCTTTAGGAGGATCTGATGGGGGTGTGAGTGCAAGGACGCCGCGAGGCAATGTTTCCCCTCGGTCAAGGGCGACGTGGGCGCTCTTTTCGCCGCATGCCCGGACCGCAGCCCCACGCTGGGCAGGCTCCAAAGTCCAGACTTCCTCCCTCAAGCTTCTTGTGGTGAAAGACGCGGGAACTGAAAAACAGGCTTGTCCTTACAGCTCGCGACTTGGCATAACCCCTTAGCCCAGGCCTGGGCTAAGACCCCGGAACCAAGTGTGCCGGTCCCGCGAGGAATAGCCGGCACCGTCCCAGTGTCCTCGCGGAAGTGCACCCACCCGGGCCCCGAGGGCTAGGGCGGCCGGCTGGCAGCGGCTTCCGGTTCCAACTCGAGGCCTTGCCAGCTGGCGTGTGGAGCGGCGAGATTACTTCGTGCCAGGGTACGTTTTGACTACTGGCTGACAAAGTCGTCTAAACTGAATTTTGAGATAGTTTTGAACACTAAGGATGCACATGTAAAGCTTTCCCCTGAGTGCTACTTGGCCTCTAATCTAAACAAATTCGATAACTTTTGAGTTGTGTTTGGTTGGGAATTTCAGCCATTCTTACTGCTGTGGAAGTGGTAAGGATTTTTTTTTTTTTAATGGGAGGCAGATATTTTGGGCAATTATATATATTTGTATGTGTAATATAGAAATTACACATATATACATGCATACATTATATATATGTGTACATATATATTAGACATATATGTCTAAAGTAAAATTAGGTAATTTTGGAAAGAAGAATCACATTAATTTTTAAATTTTAAATTGATCCAAGTCTCTAACTGAAGTTTATTTTTCAGTAGCTCTTGCTGATTAAGTTGACTCTATTTTTAATTTTAGTCTGAGTTGACCACTTGAAGCTCTAGAAGGCTAACAAAACCTCAGTCTATTTGTTAATGATCTTTTACCAAAATCATAAGAGATATGTTTGGTCTTAAAATTGATCATACTCTAAGGCCCTCTAATTTTGAGGTGGAGGAGAAGTGGTACAAACATGTATTCACCATTTTCAAGGACAAGTAATTGGGTTGATTAAACCAATAATCTTGATTTCTGCCCATTTTAAAAGGGCATATTGCTTTTTTTCTTTTCTTCATATGTATTGATAAAGATGTAGAGTATGTACTCTTACTAGAAGTTGCCTGAGCTAATATCTTTTTCAGGAATTCTTAACCTGTGATTCAAGTATCCTTTTGGGAATGGTTGTCCGTGGATTGATTTTAGAGGATGGGTAAATTAACTCAATTGTATGAAAATTTCTTTGGTTTGTATGTTAAGTGTATTTTTTCTGGGCAGAAGATCCATAGCTTTCACCAGATTCACAAAAGGGTTTGTAACCACTCCAAATTATGAACCGTTGGTTTTTATGATGCATAGGTTGTGAATGAAGGGTGAACTTGGAGATGGAAACTTTTGTAGTTCTTGGTAACAAATGGACAAGATGGCAGCCCTGTAAAATTTAAATCTACCCTTAACTTTTAGCAATCTTTAATTTTCTTTAAACAAAATAATCTTAAAAGTCCCTTTTATTTCTAAATTCTACCTAGTTATTTCTAAATTCTACCTAAATTTGAATTGTCCATGAGTCTGTTTATGTATGACACATTAAATTAATGAATGAAGTAGACAAGATTTATTCTAATGGTATTTTGCATGAAATGTCAAGTAGAAAATTTAAGCAAATATTTTAATGATTCAGATCCAAAAGGCTTTTTACTCAAAACAAAACAATCAACAATAACAATAATAAAAAGATATTCTCCAACCCTAATTCAATATTTCAGAAAATTTAATGTGAATTTGTTCTCTCTCTTTCTGCCTCTGCACATACATAAATGTGTGTGCACATACCAACTATGCATAGGTTCCCTAATTTTTCTGTTGAAAAGTTTTTCCTTTTAAAGCTTGAAGACTGTCAAAGGTGGACGAAACAATAGGTAAGGGAGGTGGGACCTTCTGACTGAGTGAGAAGGAGGACAAGACTATGTCATCCAGGAGAGGAATTCAAGATCAGATGGTATAATCACCTGTAGGGGACCCAGGATAGAATTTAAATTAAATACTTAGAGGACTTTCATCTTGAATAGCAGATTTTGCCCACTTCCCCCACTTAGAACTCCCTAGCTTACTTCCAACCTTGTCTGAGAGGATATCTTCCATTAACGCAAGAAGAGGTATAATCTATGGTTTATTTAGCATTTGATCTTTGCACAGAGGCTTCCATTTAGAGTAACCATTGCAGCTAAGATTTGGATCTGGTCCCTCAAATAGCCTGAACCAGGCGACCTCAGGCAAGTAGACACAAGATACTAGCAATTTATTTCATATCAGCTCCCAAGCCATCACCAGATGATAACAACCCTTGGACACCGTTAATCTCTGCTTGACTCAAACTGGTGACCGCAAGGTGAAAGGCAGGGCGTTATCTCTGAGCAATTTGTGTGGCCTTCCACGGATTGCCAGTTGGGCCAATAAAACTGAAGCCTCTTCTCCAGTGGTTACTTTAAAAAATTCATATCCAAAGTCTTTGGTCTTTGTTGGACTGGAAGGTAGGAGGGCTATGTCAACGAAAATGCCTGAGGGCCAAGATGTAGGAGCTTAGAATCCAATAAAAATTAGAAAGGTTGAAAAGGTAACCTTGTGTGTTCCCTGCCCAATAAACTTTGAACATCACTGTAACTATGACTAGAAAAAGCCTCTGGAAATGAATGTTTTTGCCAAACAGTAAAGGGAAAATTCACCTTAAATAAAAGGCAAAGTCCTCTTTAGAATTGGTTTTATTGTTTTGAAAATGGCTTTTATTTTGCCATCTCTAAGGTCAGTACAGATCATCATATACTCATTTGGTATAAAGTTCAGGGCTAGAAGGGATGGCGGGAGTGGTGAGCAGTGGAGAATAAAGGGAAGGGGTGTACTGAAAAACAAAGATGTCCTATGTGTTGGTGCCCAGAGAGGGGTGGCCAAGTGACCTTCAGGGGAGCTACTACTATTCACATTTTCAAATATGTAGAGGGAAAAGTTTTAGTCTCGTCCCAGTGTACTCAGTTCTAGCCTGAAATCATAGAAACCTGCCATTACTACTTGGTGGAATTATTCTGCCCCTGCTACTCCAATATACTAGTTGTAATGATTCTATTTGATTTCGCTAGATGGCTCTAGAGAGAATCGACAGATTTTTTAAAAATGGAGAGGTTTTAAAAATACTGCAGCTATTTTAATATATTTTTTAATGTCCATGTGTTGGAAGTGGATCGTTGATGGTAAAAGTAAAACCAAATTGTTTTAGGTATTTTTAGCAAAAAGTTCCTTTGGACAGGATCAAAGATCAGCTTCACTTACACAGAACTTCAGTTGTCAGCAAACCGTGCCACAGAACCACGTTACTATGTTTTTCCATAACTTCATTCCTAGTCTATTTGTTTGCTGCCCTAGCTTTTTAATTAACCGGTATTTACAAACCCTATTCCATCGTTTGGTTTCTTCTCCCCAGAATGATACACTAAATAAACCTAAGCTATAATTACTAATCATAGGATGGGTGCCTTGTATACATTGGTAAAGGAAAACCCCTTATGACAAAAAGTCACTGATGGATAAAGTGGTGCGTTTTACAAAATTGGGCAGTTGCCTAAGTGACTGTGGGGAAATAAGACATGGGGTAAACAATGAAGGCTTTTTACTGCTTAAGATTGGTCTTGGCTCTAGTGTTTTGATGATATAATGTTCAGAAAGCATAAAGAGAGTCGCAACATTTTCCTGGCCAGCCAAGAGGCAAACACACATGTTTAGAGTATTTGTAAGGGCTTACAATGTCAGGACTATCTTTCTTTAGTATCTCTCTGCTTCAAGAGAGGGTCTGGATAGAGTCCAGAACCTTAAAGGGGAAGAGTCTAGGCTTTTGTTTCCTTGGTTAGAGCTGCCACTTCTTCAAGATGATGATGGTGAAGATGGGATCAGTCCCCCATATTGAAATGATTTGCATATATCTTAAATCAATAAACAGAGCATTGGGCTAGGTGATTTACTCAGCCTTTCAAAGATCTATCCAAGCTGGCAAATTTACTACTTTCCAGAGGTCAGTTTTTATTGTCGGTTCTGAACTTTTACATTTGTGTCCTTCATTGATAACTTGATTGGATTTGGTGCCAAGGGACATCTGTAGCTTCCCTGTGAATGTGCAGCTTGTGCTCATCCTGCTTATCTTTTCTGAATATTTTGAACTTTTCCTGAGCTTTGGTTAATTTTACCCCAACTTCATATACAAATTGTGTTGTGTTTTTTTTCCTATCGTTCTAGCTCTCCTGACATTGTAGAAACCCTCACACAACATTATTTAATAAGGAGATGTAACTTCCTGGTGTCTTAGAAAATGTAAGTCAGTATATATTTTTCATTATTTGAGAAATTAGCCCCTAGTTTCACTAGGGGTGTAGTTAAGGATAGTAGTGAAGGCTTCAGGCTTTAGAGTTGGATTGTTTGGCTTTGAATCCAAGCTCCTCTATAATGATATTTGTAGATATTTGTCCTTATGAAGATTATTTAACCCCTCTGTGCCTTAGTGTCCTCATCTGTAAAACAGGAAAAATAATAGTTTCTATTCCCCCAATTGTTGTGGGTATTAAAGCACTTGGCTTAATAAGTGCTCAGTCCATGTTCTCTGTTATAATTATCACCATTATTGTCATCGTCATTTTAGTCAGCCACTGGCCAGCAAAACTGAGTCAGAGTCAGAAGCCATGATGAACTAATATTGACTGTGCTCATTCTGCTAAAAGGACAGGAACACAGATGTAATAGGAAGAATGCAAGAAGAGTGATTATATAATATTGTATAATATATATCAAACTATATGTGTTACGTAACTGCATGGTTAAATTTATTTTGTATTGTGTGTGCCTTTGTCATGAAGAGTCTGTATTTTTTTTTGTTCAACATTGGTAGAAACCATAAGGATTTTGAAATCTGCAAATTTATTTGGAAAGAAGGAAATAAGAGCAAAGACAGATTTTATAAGGGGGTTAAGGTGTAACAAGACAAACCACTCTACTTTATTTATTTATTTATTTGGCTGAGCAGTATGTGGGATCTTAGTTCCCCTACCAGGGATCGAACCCATGCCCCCTGAAGTGGAAGCACACAGTCCTAACCACTGGACTGCCGGGGAATTTCCCAGCCCTACTATCTTTAAATCATACCTCTAGTCCTCTCCGTTTTAAGAGTTAAAATATTTATCCATCACTGCAAGTAGTTTTTTCCCAACTCTAAGCACTCTGAACACCAACCTGCTCTCACTTTAGTGAAGAATGATACTGGCATCTTTATTCCCACATAATGTGGGTTAGTTCATTCTGTGGACAATGTTTATTGCCCCCTCCCCATCTCTAAAAACACTGTCAAAACATGGTTTTAATTTCCTTTTAAATGTGGCTCAAACAGGGCTGCCATTGCATTTCACATTTCCCCCCTTATACACTGGCATTTAACAAGAAGAGTGAGGTAAAGTAATGTAGTAATAAAGTAATAAAGACCTTGTAAATGGGCTCTTGGTTTAAAAAAAGAAGTAAGAATAATTGGGAAAAAAAAAGGCTTTATGCAAATCAGCTAGTATGGATGATGGCAGAAGGAGGAGAGAACAGGGTAATGAATTTGTTCAAACGAATTTACTGAAGATGGCAATTCAGCTCTCCAAGGAATTACAGGGAAAACGAGTAAGTGGCTAGAGGGACTGATGTTTCAAGAAAGCCTGAGTAGGCAAAATAGACTATGTTTGTAAAGAGTGAAGTTTTAGTCATCAGCTTCCACAGTGCTTCAGCACCCACTGTGCAAGCAATTTGTTTAAGGTTACAAAATCAAAACATGTCTCTGAGCACATGGACAAGGAGGCAAGACCTTTGCGATGTCTGCAGTGGAGCAAGGACCTGACAACCACCTGCCAGTGCCTGAAAAGGCATCACCCATCAGGCAGGCAGAAGAATTGTCTAAGACTAATTTGGAGTAAACTGATGGAAATAAGAAATATGTCAGTGATGACCTCTCACTAGCAATGGAAAAGGTCTTCCAGGGAAGTGGCACAATCTCCAGTTCGGAACATTTAAAGCTAGAGAAGGAAGAACTCTTGGACTTAAGTCTCAGGAACTGTCCAGCATTAGTGGAGGGCTGGAATTGCTGCTAAATAACCTGTTAGGTGTGAGTTTCCATCTACAGTGTAACTAACTGTATGCTTATTGAATACCAAATGTATTTTTCAGTTCTTTTTTTTTGGCCACACCATGTAGTATGTGGGATCTTAGTTCCCTGACAAGAGGTCGAACCCTTGCCCACTGCAGTGGATGCATAGAATCTTAACCACTGAACTACCAGGAAAGTCCCTTTTTTTTTTTTTTTTTTTCAGTTCTTTTGACAGTTCTGACACTAATATTGTTACTGCCAAAGAGATTTCTGTAGGTTAATATAGATTTGCATTTGTTCCACAAGGAATTGTAATTATTTAATGAGTCAGTATTTGCCTTGAAGGCACTTCAGCTATGACCTCCTCAGGAATTTCAAAGAATAACCAAGCTCATTGCAGCTTCTCGTGCCTACTGTAAGTTGCTCCAAACAGCAGACACTAACCGCATTACTAACGAATTACATGAATAATAAAATCATAATGTTTTTCAGGTTTTAGATTAAAATGGATGTTAGAATGGCTATAGGAAAGGATTCTCAGGTGTCAAACTTTTGTAAAATTAAGATTCCACTTAAACTTTCACTAGGATTTAGGAAAACTAGGACCATTATAAAGATGTATCTGTTCATTCAGTGAATATTTGAGGGTTTTCTCTGTACCAGGCATTCTGGGTTTGGGACACACAAGGTTTCACCTCCTGTGGAGCTCACATTTGTGTTTATGGGAGAACACACTGATGGGTGGTCATGGCAAGAGGCAGAAACTTTGGAGTCAAAAGGGAAACACTGCTGGGTTTAAAGATGTGTGGAAATGTAATTGACATTAGAAGTTTAATGTTTGTCAGCACTTTCATGAATGAAAACGTTTATTTTTCAAAACACATTTGAATAGAATTCAAATGTTCCAATGAACGGGAAGTACAGTGTGTGATGCTCCATTCTCAAGTCCCTCTGGGTGATCTGGGCATGTGGAGGGAGGTTGGAGCACTTAAGCTGCTTCTCAGAACATACATGGGTCCCAGGGTCCGTAGCTGCTGAAGCTCCATATGGTATCCTGTGTCCGGGCCTTGTTGTGTGACAGTTGCTGCTAACAAGCTTGGCTTTGGCTTGACCATCTTTGAAACTACCCCCTCCCTCACCCCTTCCAATTGCCTCAATCAAACCAACTCCTTAGAAAACAATGCTGTTAAAGAAATGGCCACAGTGTCACCAGAATAGGCAAAGGGAATTACTTAGTGTTTTCTATAGACATACTGATTGTAAATTTTTAAAAGGCCTTTTTGGAAAAGACAGTCCATTAAGAGGCCACTTAATGTTTAATTACATGCGGTTGGAAACGCCACAGAATAGCAGTCAGCCAAACAGGGCATCAAAATCTAAGACGCGGTGGCTGGTGCAGTTTCCTTTTGAGTTCCAGGCACAAAAATTCAAATCCAGAGTGGTGTATTCTCACACTCTGGCACTACCATAGCACTTAATTATTACTGTCCCTGTGGTGTAATATGATCTTGGAAAATGTCACACAAGAATTTCGCCCAATTGTTTGTTTTATTACTTTTCCTCCCCCTCCCTGGTTTCTGTTTCTTGGCTCTGTTCTTTTCTGTAGTTGCCTTTATTTCTCTCTCTCCTCCTTCCAAATGGCATTGTGAGGTTGAGTTCACCAGGTGTGCAAACTTCCTCCCGCATCTGACACTTCTTTGGTAGAAAGCGCAGGTAGCACAGCAGGTATTGTCAGGGTCAAGTTAAAAAATAACAAAACCTGCCAATGCAGATTTCCTTCTCGTGGTGCCTGGCATCAGTGGGCTCTCAAAAAGACTGCTGTGGCTTTAATATTTACCTTTTACAGCTGGCATGAACTTGGCAGTCCATCCACAGCTCACCTCCTTTCTCCTCCTCTGTCTTTGTCAGGACCAGAGGATAGCTGGTGTTTCCCCTGGGCTCAAGGCAGGTAGGGTAGGGACAGGAGCAGAACGGTGAACAGCATTATTCTATTTAGAAAAAGTTAATTGGGGCTTCCGTGGTGACGCAGTTGTTGAGAATCTGCCTGCTAATGCAGGGGACACTGGTTCGAGCCTTGGTCTGGGAGGATCCCACATGCTGCGGAGCAACTAAGCCCATGCGCCACAACTACTGAGCCTGCGCGTCTGGAGCTTGTGCTCTGCAACAAGAGAGGCCGCGACAGTGAGAGGCCCGCGCACAGCGATGAAGAGTGGCCCCTGCTCGCCACAACTAGAGAAAGCCCTCGCACAGAAACGAAGACCCAACACAGCCAAAAATAAAATAACTTTTTTTTAAAAATTAAAAAAAAAAGTTAATTGGAGCAAGTACTGTTGTTAGATCTCAATTTAAACCTCAGTGGTCACTGTTAGGTCCTTGATTTATCAGAAGTGAACTGACTTGGTAAAATATTGGAGATGTTTAATCTCTGTGGTGATCTTTTAAAATTTAAACTTCTTTTTCTTCTTCTTTTAAAAAAAAAAAAATTATTTATTTGGCTGTGCTGGGTCTTAGTTGCGGCATGCGAACTCTTAGTCGCGGCATGTGGGATCTAGTTCCCTGACCAGGGATCAAACCCGGGCCCCCTGCACTGGGAGTGCACAGCCTTAGCCACTGGACCACCAGGGAAGTCCCCTTTTAAAATTTAAAACCAGAAGGAAATGTGGTACTGTAAGTAGTGAGTTATATGCCAGGTAAGTGCCAAAGTCTTACCTGCTAACTAAACTAGAAACTAGTTGATTGTGGGATAAATAGTACCAGGGTTTTTGTTTGTTTGTTTTATTTTTCATTGTGTAGTATTAATCCTAGTAAGGAAAAATAAAGTCTTAAATAAATACGTGTCTTAAAAACCAGACATGCTGCTGGCATTAGAAGGCTTTGTCTACAGTACGTCTAGCTTCCATGGCCCTTGCTGAGAGGGTGTGCCCAGACTGTTCCCAAATTTTTCTCAGAATTATGGGATCTGCAGTGACGTTCCTGAGCTTCATCAACAGCCAGTGCTCCCAACACGCTCCTTAACACGCTCTTTAACAACAAAGTGGGTTTATATGTTTGTTGCTTTCCTTAATTTAATGTGCAAGTCTTTATTTCTTCTATGTTCACTATGGGGCCAACCTTTTTCACAGTTGACTCCAGTGAAGAAATTCCTGAAGAAAGGAGATGTGTGTGTGTGTGTGTGTGTGTGTGTGTGTGTGTGAGTGGTGGTGATGGTATCTTTAGAAATTGTTAAGTTTGTAGCTAAGCTCTAATTCCCCCTATTTCCTACTTTTCGTGGGTCAGGTAGGAAGAGTGAGTAACGTTTTCCATGGGTTGGACTGCTGTGGGGCTCCTAATATTTTCCTGCTGTAAAACAGGTGGAATTGTAGCTACTCCAAAGACAGCATTCTGTTGCCTACACTGACAGTAAAGAAAGAACCATGGGTGTACATTAGGATGCAACATTGATCGAGATGGAGAGTTTCCTTGCAGGTAGTACTCTTTCATTTTATAAGAACAGATATGCATTCTACTAAGAAATAAAATAGTTAATATATTTGGAATAGTTACTAATACTTGTTAGTTTTAAATGCTATTAATTCATTAGACCATTAAAATTTATATCAAATATCTAACAAACTAATTGTTTTTTTTTGTTTGTTTTGTTTTTTTTTTTTGTGGTACGCGGGCCTCTCACTGTTGTGACCTCTCCTGTTACGGAGCACAGACTCGGGACGCGCAGGCTCAGCGGCCATGGCACGGGCCTAGCCACTCCGCGGTATGTGGGATCTTCCCAGAGCGGGGCACGAACCCGTATCCCCTGCATCAGCAGGCGGACTCTCAACCACTGCGCCACCAGGGAAGCCCACTAATTGTAATATTTTAAAAAAATATTTATTTTGGTTGTGCCGGGTCTTAGTTGCGGTGTGCACACAGGATCTAGTTCACTGACTAGGGATCAAACCCAGGCCCCCTGCATTGGGAGCGCAGAGTCTTACCCACCGGACCACCAGGGAAGTCCCAAACTAGTTGTAATATTAATGGAGAGGGAAAAAAGTGTACTGCAGAACCTTGTATTATTCATCTTTTTACAAAAATAGCTCTTCTATATACAAAATATTGGGTTGGCCAAAATGTTCGAGATTTTTCCATAACACCTTATGTGTTTAAACATTCTGGGCATGGGGCAAGTGACTGCAGGATCAGGGAAAAACTGCCTCTCTTCAAGTTAATGGCTGATATGATGATGCTCTTAGCCCCCATTAACTATCCATTCCTGTCTCTTTAGATTAGTCGAACACAGCCATGAAACTAGGATTAGTTGCTGCTAGTTTCACCTGGAGAAGATGACCTGTAATCAGTTTATCTTAGAGTACAGTGGAAATCAGGGAGAGGTGGCAATTAACCTCCACCAGCATCACATTCATATATATGTATATGTATATATATATGTGTAACACACACAACCTTTTTGTTGTTGTTAACTTTTCATGTATCTCTGTCATCTCACTAGGTAGGATAAAAATTTCAGGGGATTTCACTTTAAACTTATTTTTATCCCCTCAGTACCTAGCCCAGGACTTGGAATATGGCAGGTGCTTAATACAAAGAAGTTGTTGGTAGGTAATGACGACTCAACCAACTGAAGACAAGACCAGAGGGCATTTGTCTGTCTACTTTGTGCCCTCTCTACCTTGACAGAGCTCTTACTTTGGTTTCTTATCTAGTCTTCCTGCTCCACACCTTCCAGTCTGTTTGTTCACGTTGCTATTAGACTTGCTTTCTAGAAATCAGATCTGTAACACATACGGGCCATGAGATAAAAGCTTAACATCTAAGCTTGGCATTTAAGATTCTGCAACGTGGACTTCCCTGGTGGCGCAGTGGTTAAGAATCCGCCTGCCAATGCAGGGGACATGGGTTTGATCCCTGGTCCGGGAAGATCCCACATGCCATGGAGCAACTAAGCCCGTGTGCCGCAACTACTGAGCCTGCGCTCTAGAGCCTGTGCTCCACGATGAGAGAAGCCACCGCAATGAGAAGCCCGCGCACAGCAACGAAGACCCACCCAACACAGCTAAAAATAAATAAATTTATTTATTTTAAAATAAGATTCTACAACAGTGCTTTTCAAATTTTAATGTCCATACAAATCACCTGGGGATTTCCTTAATGCAGATTCTGATCTGGTAGGTTTGGGGGTGAGGCCCAAGAATGTGTATTTTTAATGATCTCCCAGGTGATACAGCTGCTGCTGATCCTGGGACCATATTTTGAGTAGCAGGTTTCAATAACACTTGGCTTAGCCCAGGTGTTAGATAGTGTTTTAGCTCATCTTAATTCACTTCCCACCCCACACTCTACGTTCTAGCCAAACTGTTCTTGACATTCTCTGGCAATTCTCCGACTTGTGCTTTGATTCATGTCATACCCTTTCTGCCTGCTAAGCCATTACTCATCCTTCCAGAGAGCTCAGATATCACCATCCCTGTGAAGGCTTCCAGCTCAGTTGCCCCCTCCTTGGCCAGCTAATCCTACTGGCTACCAAGTTCTCACAGCGCTTTGCTAGTGTTGATGTTAGGCACTGATTACAAGTTGTCATAATTGTTTATTTACATGATTGTCTTTCCAGCTAGACCATAAGCTACAGGGCAGGGGGCCAGGACTTAACTCTTATAATCTCAGCACCTAGTATATAGCATAGCACACACAGTAGTTCCCTAATAAATATTGGTTGAATTAAATTGAACTGGATTTCTTACTATCATTCTTTTTCAAAAGACTTTTAGTGATGAATATTTTGAGTTGAAAACATATCTTGACAGAATTGATGGGAAGTCATGAAGGATCATAGTTGCAATGATAGTAATATTATTATTGTTAATGATAGGTATTATTATTTTTTTAACATCTTTATTGGAGTATAATTGCTTTACAAGGGTGTGTTAGTTTTTGCTGTATAACAAAGTGAATCAGCTATACATATACATATATCCCCATGTCTCTTCCCTCTTGCATCTCCCTCCCTCCCACCCTTCCTATCCCACCCCTCTAGGTGGTCACAAAGCACCAAGCTGATCTACCTGTGCTATGCAGCTGCTTCCCACTAGCTATCTATTTTACCTTTGGTAGTGTAGATATGTCCATGCCACTCTCTCACTTTGTCCCAGCTTACCCTTCCCCCTCCCCATATCCTCAAGTCCATTCTCTAGTAGGTCTGCCTCTTTATTCCTGTCTTGCCCCTAGGTTCTTCATGACCTTTTTTTTTTTTTTTTTTGATTCTATATATATGTGTTAGCATATGGTATTTGTTTTTCTCTTTCTGACTTACTTCACTCTGTATGACAGACTGTAGGTCCATCCACCTCACTACAAATAACTCAATTTCATTTCTTTTTATGGCTGAGTAATATTCCATTGTATATATGTGCCACATATATACATACATCTTCTTTATCCATGCATCTGTTGATGGACACTTAGGTGGCTTCCATGTCCTGGCTATTGTAAATAGAGCTGCAATGAACATTGTGGTACATGACTCTTTGAATTATGGTTTTCTCAGGGTATATGCCCAGTAGTGGGATTGCTGGGTCATATGGTAGTTCAGCTTTTAGTTTTTTAAGGAACGTTCATACTGTTCTCCATAGTGGCTGTATCAATTTACATTCCCACCAACAGTGCCAGAGGGTTCCCTTTTCTCCACACCCTCTCCAGCATTTATTGTTTGTAGATTTTTTGATGATGGCCATTCTGACTGGTGTGCGATGATATCTCATTGTAGATTTGATTTGCATTTCTCTGATGATTAATGATGTTAAACATTCTTTCGTGTGTTTGTTGGCAACCTGTATATCTTCTTTGGAGAAATGTCTGTTTAGGTCTCCTGCCCACTTTTGGATTGGGTTGTTTGTTTTTTTGATATTGAGCTGCATGAGCTGCTTGGAAGTTTTGGAGATTAATCCTTTGTCAGTTGCTTCATTTGCAAATATTTTCTCCCATTCTGAGGGTTGTCTTTTGGTCTTGTTTATGGTTTCCTTTGCTGTGCAAAAGCTTTTAAGTTTCATTAGGTCCCATTTGTTTATTTTTGTTTTTGTTTCCATTTCTCTAGGAGGTGGGTCGAAAAGGATCTTGCTGCAATTTATGTCATAGAGTGTTCTGCCTATGTTTTCCTCTAAGAGTTTGATAGTGTCTGGCCTTACATTTAGGTCTTTAATCCATTTTGAGTTTATTTTTGTGTATGGTGTTAGGGAGTGTTCTAATTTCATTCTTTTACATGTAGCTGTCCAGTTTTCCTTGCACCACTTATTGAAGAGGCTGTCTTTTCTCCAGTGTATATTCTTGCCTCCTTTATCAAAGATAAGGTGGCCAGGGCTTCTCTGGTGGTGCAGTGGTCGAGAATCTACCTGCCAGTGCAGAGGACATAGGTTTGAGCCCTGGTCCGGGAAGATCCCACATACTGCAGAGCAGCTAAGCCCGTGCGTCACAACTACTGAGCCTGCACTCTAGAACCCACATGCCACAACTACTGAAGCCTGGGCACCTAGAGCCTGTGCTCTGCAACGAGAAGCCACCATAATGAGAAGCCCACACACCGCAACGAAGAGTAGCCCCCACTCACCACAACTAGAGAAAGCCTGCGTGCAGCAATGAAGACCCAACGCAGCCATACATAAAATAAATAAATTTTTTTAAAAATAAAAAAGATAAGGTGACCATATGTGCGTGGGTTTATCTCTGGGCTTTCTATCCTGTTGCGCTGATCTGTATTTCTGTTTTTGTGCAAGTACCATACTGTCTTGATGACTGTAGCTTTGTAGTATAGTCTGAAGTCAGGGAGCCTGATTCCTCCAGCTCCGTTTTTCTTTCTCAAGATTGCTTTGGCTATTTGGGGTCCTTTGTGTTTCCATACAAATTGTGAAATTTTTGGTTCTAGTTCTGTGAAAAATGCCATTGGTAGTTTAATAGGGATTGCATTGAATCTGTAGATTTCTTTGGGTAGTATAATCATTTTCACAATGTTGATTCTTCCAATCCAAGAACATGGTATATCTCTCTATCTATTTGTATCATCTTTAATTTCTTTCATCAGTGTCTTATAATTTTCTGCATACAGGTCTTTTGTCTCCTTAGGTAGGTTTATTCCTAGATATTTTATTTTTTTTTGTTGCAATAGTAAATGGGAGTGTTTTCTTAATTTCACTTTCAGATTTTTCATCATTAGTGATAGGTATTATTTATCTATTAAATTCTTACTATGTACGAGGCATTGTGCTAATCACTTACATATAAAATTTCATTTAAATTTCACAACTTATATTTTAGATAAGGGCATACCCACATAGTTTAGAGGCTGCAGCCCCAGGCAATGATAGAGTTTGGATTTGAAACCTGACTCTCAGATCCAGCCCATGCTCTTAGCCATTTTTCTCATGCTGGAGGAACAGTCTTGCTCTAGGGCTCTGCTAAGTGTGTCCTCCTGCCTAGGATATTCACCAATTATGTGTACTCTAAATGCAGCAGGGTCTCCCTCCAGGGGAGGGACCCTAATCTCTTTCTATGCTTTAGACTCCTTTAGCAGTCTCATGATGCTTATAGACTCCTCTGAATAATATTTTTGAATGCATTAAAAAACAAAATTACAAAGGAAACCAATTTTATTGAAATACAGCTATCAAAATAAGAAAAATACCCAAAGCTGTGACATAGTAATATGTACCTTTCTTTATTAATGCCTTAAATAATAAGATCTAGCAGTGAGTCTAATAATGACTTTTTTTTTTGGCCATGCCATACAGCTTACGGGATCTTAGTTCCCTGACCAGGGATTGAACCTGGGCCCATGGCAGTGAAAGCACCAAGTCCTAACCATTGGACTGCCAGGGAATTCCCAGTCTAATAATGACTTTAATTTTGAATTATCTATGGGGCTAAACAATATTTTGAGATATCTGCAACTGAAATATGATGAAAATATCCGTGATCTCTCACAATTCAAGACAAAATCACAGGTGTTGTTTCAGATAATGTAGTTTGTTGCCTATATTTACAATAGAAGAAAATTCTAACTTAAAAAAATATTTATTTGTTTTATTGAAGTATAGTTGATCTACAATGTTGTGTTAATTTCTGCTGTACAGCAAAGTGATTCAGTTATACATACATATATATTCTTTTTAATATTCTTTTCCATTATGGTTTATCACAGCATATTGAATATAGTTCCCTGTGCTATACAGTAGGACCTTGTTGTTTACCCACTCTATATATAATAGTTTGCATCAACTAATCCCAAACTCCCAATCCATCCCTCCTCTTGACAACCACAAGTCTGTTTTCTATGTCTATGAGTCTTTCTGTTTTGTAAATAAGTTCATTTGTGTCATAAGAAAATGCTAACTTTCAATAAGAGGTTAGTGCAATTAAAGATGTGATTTTTTTTTTTTTTGCGGTACATGGGCCTCTCACTGTTGTGGCCTCTCCCGTTGCGGAGCACAGGCTCTGGACTCGCAGGCTCAGTGGCCATGGCTCATGGGCCCAGCCACTCCGCGGCATGTGGGATCTTCCCGGACTGGGGCACGAATCCGTGTCCCCTGCATCGGCAGGCGGACTCTCAATCACTGCACCACCAGGGAAGCCCTAAAGATGTGATTTCTTTTTTTTCCTGATCATGGACCTCCAGAATTCTATGCACACACACCTTGGATATGTATGTGTGGGTCCAGGTTAAGAACCCATTTTCTAGGGAAAAGGGATGTTCTACCTTTTTGAAGAGGTTGAGGTGCTCATACATAGAAGTTATTCAGGTGTAAAAAAGTATCATGTACCTAGAAATGCCACAAAGTCAGTGCCAAGAGGTATGTAGTCATGTAATAGACGGGAGGAGAAGGAGGAAGAACCTGGCAGAGTTAGAGCCCCGCAACAGGTAAGAAGCTCTGCCTTTGGGGTTGAACCCAGAGATTTTCAGAAGAGGATGCAGAAAGCATATTTGGAGGGAAGTTAAAGTGTACATAAAAGTCTTAGGAATTGGGAGAAATTCTGTAATTGTCCCCAGGAGGACATATTGTGATAATCCTGTACTGAGGCGCACAAAGGGACCTGTGCCTGGAGTCATCATGTGATGGCAAAGTGGGCACTGTCCCCATCTTCCTGTATTATATATACACTGATGTATGGCAAGGGTCATCAAGTCCACTAACCTCTACCTACTGTGACTGAGTCAAATGACAGTGTAAACCCAAACCTAGGGTATATCTTTATTGACTTTGAAGAGATAGGCAATTCAAAGTTTGGAGGCACAGATGGTGTTTTGATCATCCAAAGTTGAAAATTTGTCATTCCAGTGGCATCAAATGCCTCCATTTGGCATTCAAGTACACTAAGATAGGATCCTTTTTTTTCTTTTAGGACCTTAGCTCCCTTTTTTCTCATGCACTTTATGTTCTTGGCAATTGAACCTATTAAAATTCTTTGCCCACTCTCACTTTACTCTCCTTTGTACATCCCAACACCAGTAATACCCTTTCTTCTTATCCCAGTCTTCTAGCCTATCCATCCTTTAAGCCTCAACTCAAATTCTTCCTCTTCCATGAAGATTTTTCCAGAACTACCTCTGTCTGTCACAGCCTCCACGCTGGAAGCAATCTTTTCCTCTCTGGAACTCCCATAGCACTTTATCTATATTTCTTTTATGATATATAACTTCAGTGTTACTGTAAACAACAACAGTTGTGGCCTTTGAAGAAAACTCAGACTAGAAAAAGTGCCCAATTATGGGAGGAAAAGCAGAGAAGAGAGTAAAAAACAATATGGCCCTGAATAGTTCTATGTCAATATACAGAATATGAGTAATAATGTGAACTTGGAGTATTAACCAAGGTTGTAAATGTAATTGTACAAGTATCACACAAATGGTATAATAGGATTATGAATAGAATAAGGCAAGTCAAAATATATATTTTTGGTTAAGAAATTTAAAATTTTCCATTAGAGGTGGAGGGAAAGTTTAAGAAGATACACAGTATATACCAGCTTGGAATGACATGATCAGAGCCCTCCTTATGAAGATTACTTTGGTGGCAGCTGAAGGACAGATTAGAGCAGAGAGAGATTTAAGGCAGAAAGACCAGTTGGCAGCCATTTAAATAGTCCAAGTAAGATATAATAAATATCTACTTAGGACTTCAAGATTTCAGGTCTAGGTGCCTGGAATATGATGATGTTTTTAAGAAGAGTATGTAGTAAAAGGATTTGGGGGGTACTTGCAGGATAAGAATGGTTTGGGTTCTAAAAGCTCTTGGGGGACAGGAAAAGTGAGAGCCTTCCAATCAAGGAATTAAATGCAACTGTAGACTGAATTACTACAAATACAATGTCCCAGTCATAACTGCAGAATTGCAAGCAGGTCTGGGTTCACACTTTATGAAACACTTTGTTAAATATGGTAACTTGCAAACTCTCTCATTTGAAGAACATTGGAAGAAAGTTAGAATGTTTAAATCTGAAGAGATAAATAGGGGGGATATAATCACTGTCTTCACATATGTGAGACATAGAAGAAGTAAAGAGGGAATTAATTACATTCTGGAGTTGAAGATGGTGGGGTGGTGGTAAATGGAGTTACCAGGAGAAAATGTTTGGCTTATCCTAAGAAATAGTTTAGTAGCAATGAAAGCTGCCAAATAGTGGGAAGAACTGACTTCCAGAGCAGTGAGCTCTTCATCTGTGAAGCAGTGAAACAGAAACAGGATGAAACTTTGGTTGTCTGTTTTGTAGAAGGAATTTCTATAGTCTGTAGAAGGGAGGTTGAATTACAGGATGTTTAAGATGCCTTGCTACTCAAAAATCCTCAGCTTCTCTTCTCCAAGGAAACCTTTCTTATTTCCTCCTGCCCTGGTGGAAGTGAGTCCCCTTCTCTGTGCTCATGAAGCACCCTGGGGCTACCGTTGTCATACTGGTATCACCCATTGTTGTAACAGCTTGTCTGTCTTCCTCCAGACTGCCATCTCTTTGAGGGTAGGCATTGTCTTTTATCTCTACATGTCTATTGTCTAGTGTAGTTTTCAGATAGAGTGATAGCATTCAGTAAATTATTTTCGAATGACTTATAAATAAATGAATGGAGGGGATTTAGGTTCGACTGCTATAAAATGTGGGGTAAAGAGAGCAAGAGCTGGGAGGTTTCAGTTTGCAAAGTTACCTTCATGGGAAAGTCTCATTCTCATAAATCATGTGATTTCTTTCCCTCTTCTCCCCTAGTGCAGACTCGGTTATCCGAAATATGAGGGAGTTTGATTATAATGAAATGAACTGAAAAGTCAAAATCATTTGTGCTTTCAGAGTAGCAAAAAATCAAGAGACTTCAAAGTTGCATTTGATTTTTATGTAATTAATAAAAATTTAAAAGCACAAAAACACCAGTGACTATTAAAAGTTCAATAGCTAGAAACACCAAGGTGCATGTGGAAAAGAACAGTAGAGAGTCAACTTACACAGCTTGTGAACAGTAGAGCATCATGTGATCACACACATTCTTGGGAATAATCTGACATCGAAGGTAGTTCTCCCAAAGGATCCAGTTTCTTACCTTGCCTTTGATATTATTTGCATACTGATTATAATGCCCGCAGTTGTCAGTCTGTGTTAACGCAGACTGTTGCTGCAGTTGACACGAAGCTGAGCTATATGGTTCCCTTGGTGGGGAATGGTCTAAACATAGCTAGTGCCTGGAGTGCATGGAGATGTTCCTTCCTGTTAGTTTGCCTTCAGAACTGTGTAAGAGCTGCAAATCAGATCCCAGAACATGTCCTCTGTGCAGCCACCATCCAGTTTTGGAATTTATAAGGCTACATTCTCTTTTTAGATTTATGCTGGAGCCAATGAGAAATTGCATTTGTTTACAGAGGAAAGAGAGGCAAAAGTCTTCCTTATGGGGAGAGGAGGCAATACATTGCTTTCTAAGGACATTTTGGGTGGCAGACTGTCCGCTGTCCCCCCTGACCGCCAAGCAGCTTTGGACACTTCTTGGTGCCTATTGCACACTCAGGTCAGGATGGTGCATGTTAATAAATGTTGTCTTAAAGATTACACGGCTGCAAAGAGAATTATTACATTAGAGGTGCATAGTTGTGACTGTAATGGGAATGATTATAAAGGAAGTAAATTAGTTACCCATTGCAAATGTAAAGGTTTCTTAACAATATAATAATTGTAACCATGACTGAGAGTGAAGATAAACATATCCTGACATTAACATAACACTTTCACCAGCCTGAATGGAAACATATTCAGCTGTCATTTGATTAATTTTCATTAATAATAAAAGAAAAATCTTACCTGTCTAAAATCCCCTACTATATTTTCATTATCAGTGTTGACATTACGGAGGACCAATCTGCTCATTTGTATAATTTACCTTAAATTGCTCTATCATAAGAGACTGAAGAAAGGATTTCTGTGAAACACAGGACTATATGTGTGTGTCTGTGCTTGTGTGTGTGTGTGTGTGATCCATGTATGTGTGTGCATGTGTGTGTTTATGTTTGAGGGCTGCTGTTAACTATATGAGGTATGATCTTTAAAGCTCAAATTTCAATGTGCTAAAGCCTACATAAACTGAGAAGTGTAAATACTATAGTAGAAACTAAAGCCTTAGCACACCTGTACTTAGTAGTTTGCACCTGAATATGCAAAACAACAAGTGCCTGTTGAACATACTATGGATCTCCTTCTACTTATGCCTTTATTCCTACCCCGCCAGCAATCCTATTTACTTTGAATCAAAGCGTATACAGATGATGAAAGGGAGAACTTGATCTAGTAAAGGATTTTTTCCCCTCACGAATGTTGTCTTACACTTTAGGGAGTTTAGAAAGCAGGGGCAAAATTTCTTATTGGCCATCAGAGATGGACAATTCAGTGAACTGATAATGGTGAATTCTATGAAGAGATTTAATTCATAAGGCCAAGGGATTTCAGCACAATGGGCTTCTTTCTCAGACAAAATTCCCAAGATAGTCAATGACGTTCACATTTGACCTCTAATTTATTAAGTTTATTTAAAATTTGGCCTGAGGGGATGCCATAGAGGGGACCCAAGGGCTCTTCCCACTTAGCTACGTTTTGACCTGAGGAAACTGTGAAGCTGCTGGCATTACCTGTGAGGTGAGGAAAGAATGCAGTGGAAGAGTAGACAGAAGCCAATTTAAAGAGTGTTCCAGAAAGTATGTCAGACACTTGTAATTCTCTGGCTATGTCCTGCAGGTCTAAGATAAACACACTCCAGTTCAGCTTGCAGCTCGCCAGAGGCTTACAGAGCCACCACGAACATTCCTTTATGAGTAAGGGTAATCATAATTTTTAAAATTTGTTGGCGGAGGTTTTAAATCAACACTCAAGAACCTAGAAGTGATGGAAAAGCAGAGGTACCCTGATGGCCTCAAAAGCAGAGATAAGCACAAGGAACGTGATGATGAAGGCACCTGCTGGGTTCGCACTGGTGTTCAGGAGGCCTGGAGGGGGCGAGGGCACTGCACTAGATGGCCACAGCCCCAGTCTCAGGGGCTGCCCCACTCATGACAAACTGTCTAAAAGAGCAGGGGGCAGGAAGGAGGAAGCAAAGGCACCTGCTCATAATTTTCCCAAGCAACACTTTTGTCTATCAAAAGACCAAAGCTAAGCTGAACTTCAGAGTCAAGGTCTCCCTCGTTGGAAACAGAGCAGGCCAGTAACACCTTTAAACACTTACCTGTTTTTCAAGCTGCTGAGGGAGGCAAAACCTGCAGAGAGCATGGCGAGGGCAGCACTAGGAAGGCCCTGCAGAGGTGCTTCATGAACCCGATTAAGCAGGTGGATGGAGAGGGCCTCACTGATAATTTACACCTTGCTAATGAAGCGTGTGACTCTTAATCTCCTCCAAACAAGATACACTCATGAAACTCTGGTGCAAGGAAAGGGGAAATTAATTAGGTGAAAAAACTAAGAGATTATAGCAGAGGGATTCCTGCAAGGCAACTGTAACCTGGGTGGTTTTTCATTTTAGCCTTTCTGAAATTAATGGCTGAGCTGTCAAGTAAACAAGTTGTGGTACCTTTTGGGCTTAGAAGAGGTTCAAAAGCAGTGCATCACTATGTGTGTAATTTTATGTTTCTTGTGATGCCTTAGAAAATCACTCTGATAGAAATGGTTGCTCTGATTTCTTGTAATTTTAATATATTTGACTACAGTACAGCTGTTTATAGTAAGATTATGTAAAGAAGATCCACTTATATATTGCCTATAATTTTAAAATGCCAGCCTACAAATAATTCTTATATTTAATGCAAGATGTGAGAGAATTTTGTGTCCTGAAGAGAAACATTTTATTTTTTGGTCACGCCGCGCAGTGTGCGGGATCCTAGTTCCCCGACCAGGGATCAGACCCGCGCCCCCTGCAGCGGAAGCTCCGAATCTTAACCACTGGACCGCCAGGGAAGTCCCCTGAAGAGAAACATTTTATTTCATATTTATTTAATTTTATTTTCCAGCTTTATTGATATATAATTTACATACAACATTGTATAAGTTTAAGGTGTACAATGGTGTTGATTTGATACACTTATACATTGCAAAATGATTACCACCTTAGCATTAGCTAACACCTGCATCATGTCACATAATTACCATTTTTTTTTTTTGATGAGAACATTTAAGATCCACTCTCTTACAAACTTTCTAATATATGATATAGTATTATTAACTATGGTCACTGTGGTGTACATTAGATTCCCAGAACTTATTCATGGAAGTTTGTGTCCTTTGACTAATATCCCCCCATTTCTCCAACCCCCCAGCCCCTGGTAACCACCATTCTAGTCTCTGTTTTGGAAGAGAAACATTTTAAATGATTAATTAGAATTATTACATGAATGGTATTATCAATTTAGTAAAAGAAATGTAATGACAGTAGCTAATATTTATCAAGTATTTGTGTATATCAAATGCTAGCTAAATACTTTAACTTTACTAACTTGAGTCCACATAACAGCTGTATGAGGTAGGTAATCATTATTAGTCCATTCGTTTATAGATGAGTAAAATGAGGCCAAAGAAGTTACGTGAATTGTTTACATCATGCCATGTGTTTTCTTGCTTACTTGTAAATGAAATAACCAGATCTTAAAGCCAGAAATTAATTTAAATCTTGTTTATTTCAGAGGATTTCTCATATTTTTGATCAAGTATGGAACTGGATTTAAATTTACTGTCATTTACTGTGATCTTGGGCAAGTTACCTCTCTAAGTTTCAGTTCCTTCATCTCTAAAATGGGTGTAATGATTCCTGCCTCATCAGATTGAAATGAGTCTTACCTGAGATATTGCACGTGCTGTACCATGACGCAGTCAAGGTTCATACATGTTGCCCTCTCCACAGTTCCCTTTTTTTTTGGGTCTACATGGGACTTCATGACAGACTCTCGGTCTAACTCATAGCTGTAATTACATAAAGACCTACAAACCATTGTTTTAAAACAGCTTCTATTCCCTGCCATATCTAAACCAAACTTCATGTTCTCGAGGCTCCACAGGCTGTCTTCTGCTGTCCTAACTCCCATCCTTTGTTCTAGGGCAGGTAGCGTTTTCACTGTGTCCATTCCTACTTCCGTCCCTACACTCTACTTTCTCCTTGTTTGTGATGTCTTCCCCTTTTCTTTCTGCCAATCCAGATCTATTCATCCCATGAGACCCAGCTTTGTTCCTAAATTCATTCATCCATCCACCTATCCACCTAGTCAAGGAACCGGGTGTCAAGCACTGGACTAAGTCATGAAGATCCAAATGAGAGAAGTCCTGGGCCTCTAGGAGTACATTGTTTAGAGGGGCCAGCAGACACATACGGAACCATTTATTCCATGCCAGGGGAAGAACACACTGGCAATGGTACAGTGGCGAGGGCATGCTTAATTCTGCTTGGTGTTAGGGTGACATGAGAGGAGCTGTCTCTCAATGTGGATGAGGTTGGGAAAATGACTTCAGGTAGAAGGAACTCAAAGACATGGAGTTGTGAAATGTCAGAAGATATTAGGGGAACATCAGGTGCTCTAGTCCTGCTGAGTTGGGGTCTGTGTTGGGAGCTAAGGTTTCTGTGCTCTTTGCTCTGGGCAGTGGAAATCCCATAGATCCTTGGAGTTTACATTCTAAATGTAAATGGTGGATTATAGGAGAGCAAGATTAGGGGCAGGGAGCTGAAATAGAAGTCCATTGCTAAAGTTCAGCTGAGAGGAGATGAGGTCGGCTCTAGGGCTGTAGCTTTGAAGGTGACCAGAGATCAGCCAGCCAATTAGAGAGAGATTTAGGAGGTACAAAATAGGAAGCAATCACTAAAACAGTGTGATACATAGTAGATGCTCAATAAATAGTTGTTGAGTAAATGAATGAATGTATGTTTGTTTGGTTGTTTTTCTCCTATGGTTGCAATTTCTTCGCAGCCCTCTAAAGATGTTAATTATAGTTGTTTTGGAAGTCTTCCCCCTGCCTCCACCGCCCCCTCCGCCAGTCCCTTGCCTTGTGTCCTCCAAGTCCTGTATTTCTTTTGTTTGTTTGGTCTCCATCTTTAATGGCAGAGGTCTTCCTCAAAAGTGGAATGAGTCTGGCATGTCAGTTCATATTTAAACATGAAGTACTAAAAGCTGATTGGAAGCTGTGTGTGCATGGGCAGAATTTTGTTGACTATTGGGGTTCACCATAGGATGGTTAAGCATGACCTGATGTTTATATTTGGGGACACTAAATTTTCAGTATTTTTCACCAGAGAAATATTCAGTTTCACCAGAGAAGAATTTTAAATTTTCTTCCCTGAGGGTATGAACAGGTATGATATTCAGCTGGTATACACTAATGCAGCCATACTGGTTGTTAAAATATTGAAACTCTTATTACTGGTGTCATAAAGCCACTGCCCTGAGCCACGCGGACCCTTCTGAGCCTCATATTCCCTACAACTAGCAATTAAAGGGTCAAAGCCTTGCCTCAGTGCTAAGGCCAGTGTCCATTCCAGCTGATTGGTGTCTGTGCTGTACTGGCTGTAATAACATATTAAGAATAAGGCATACACCTGGCATTCTGGGGAGCAGGAAAGGGGGCTGGGTGGCCCTGATTTGCATGAAATCTTTCAATCATCTCCTGCACCTTTCAGGGCAGCATTTCACCCCTGCCCTCCTCCTTGCCTTATAAGCTCATGTCCACGGCCAGAGGTTGCCTGGTTCACTTTCTTCAGAGAGACACCCTCCTATCTCTTGCTGGTGTGAGGGTCACTTGGCTCCTGGATGAACAGCCACATGGGGGACTGTATTCTCCAGTATAAAAGCCTTACCCCTAATTCACTCTTTTTAATAATATCTGGAGCCTCTGAATCCTGACCCCTTCTTGGGTTCTGTGGCACAAATCCACTTGCTTTTGTTTTGTTTTCTTATGTTTTTGGTCTTTCCCCTCTGCGGGGGCTGACAATTGTAATTTCTCTGCTTTGCCGAGTCGGTTACTGCCTGACCATCTGCTTTCCATCTTCCAAACTCTTGTGGACATCTTGGAACTAGCTTCTCATGGATACTGATGATTCCTAGGACTCTCTTTCAGTCACCTTGAGCTACTTAGAAGAAAAATGTTAGTCAAGACTCAGTGGCTTCATGGAAAAGAAACCAAGTCAAACTGGTTTAAGAGTGGGAAGATTGTTTCAGGATGCAAGGGTTTTCTTTCAGGTTCAAGGGCGTGGATGCAAGAGGCATCCTGAATCTGAAGTGCAAAGCCTCTGGGTCTTCTATGTTTCTTTTCTTTTCCGGGTATTTTTACTTAATTCCCTTCCTGCTTCCTTTCTCTCTGACCAGTTCTCTCTGCTGCTGTGGTCAGAGTGGTGGAATATAGCATACCTAGTGATTCCAAGGACTAGTGGAATTTAGCTTGGTGCCCCTCTGACCCAGTTTCAAAATCTGAGGAAGGAATTAAATGGCCCAGCTTGTGACAGGTGACCCCTCCCCGCCATGCCCAATCCAGTCAGTGAAGATCCTGGTAGGGCACGAGGTGCAGGCCATATTACCATTTGATAGACAGGGTAGGAGAAAGGTTTCCAGGACCGAGGGAGCCATTGCGAGCCAGGCAGACACACCAAAATGTGTCGACTACGACAGAGGCAAAGAGTCAATTTTTTTTTTTTTTTTGCAGTACGCGGGCCTCTCACTGCTGTGGCCTCTCCCGTTGTGGAGCACAGGCTCTGGACGCGCAGGCTCAGCGGCCATGGCTCACGGGCCCAGCCGCCCCGCGGCATGTGGGATCTTCCCGGACCGGGGCACGAACCCGTGTCCCTTGCCTCGGCAGGCGGACTCTCAACCACTGCACCACCAGGGAAGCCCAAGAGTCAATTTTTTACCCACCTAATTTCTTTAGGCTTCCATTCCTCCACCTTTTTTTTGGAGGGAGGGGGAGATAGAACATGGGAGGCTGTATGGAAAGTTGCTGCCATGACAGTCGTAGACTAAGCCTGGTGCTCAGGCAGCCGCAGCAGTGGCTAGATTGGCCTAGGCCCTTTGGTGCCCACTGTGGCACTGTTTTCGAAGAGGAGCAGCCTGATCTCTGATGTCCCTCCCCAGGGGGGCTCTGGTCTGTTGCCCAGGAGGCCTGGGTCAGCTGCTCTTCACAGCCTGGGGCCAAGACCTCACATAATTTGTCTTTTTTTACTTCCCCTATTTGAAAAGGGAAATATTGACCAAGATCTGCTTGGGGAATTTTTTCACATAAATATGGCAATATACATACACACTGTGGACTATATATCACGTTCCTCTGAATATTACATGCCGAGTAAGAAGTTTAAGAGTTAGAGCTCCCTCTCCCAATAGGCAGAATTCATTTTTCTAATGAAATGTTTATTGAATAGGGCAAAGGAAAGCAAGCACATGTGGTAGTTATGCTAATCAGCATTTGATAAGTAGAATGCAATTTTCTCTTTAATCAACCTAGTGCCCATCATGTTCAATTAGTAATGCACTGGTGACAGTCCATGCAGGGCTGGAAGGAGAGAAGCAGCAAATGCTGTTCAGGGATCTACAACCCACCAGTTCAACACCACCCAACACCATGCAAATGCTGTTAGAGTTAACTAAAAAGGTCAGAGCTCACAGGCCTATATTTCCAGTCCCTTATGTAGATACAGGGGCTGTACTGCATGTGTCATGCAATTCCTTTGGAAGTGAAGCTCTTTTGAAATGAAGTTATAAATATTGTGCTTATAGATTGAGCAGCTTTATGATAATAGCTGTGAATCACTGAGATAGAAAGTACTTTTCAAATGAAACTTCATTTAAACATTGTATGGATGCTAATAGCAAAATTAGAAATAAAGTGAATAGACAGATACACTTATTTTTTATTCTAATATTTTAGGCTTTCAGAATTGTCCTTGGTGCAAATATGCTGATCCCCTAGAGTGTGTGCTGTGAGTACAGTGGATGGCACTTAGTCACTTCCCAGTTTGTTATTGTCACTGTCCTAGTGGTTTTCACTGTAACTAGCCCTGAAGAACAGACATACATTTTTCTTCTGGCTGTTAATAAAGTGTTTCATGTGTTGTTTTAGAGATGCAAAGTCCCCCTTATACCCGTTCTATAAGACAGATTCTGTAAGGTAATACTTAACATTTAGAATTGCTCTCTGGATGAGGCTGAACTTATGAGGCAGTAGGGACTGTCTATCCTTGAGAAAGTTAGTTTCTAGATAAAGTTCAAAGTGACCATTTTATTTCCTTTTTACAGTGTACCTTCCCTTGTTGTTGGTCTTAGCAGATTAAAAAAATAATGTTCCTTAAACTTTTCCACTAGAGGGATTTCATTTTTAACCTCAGGTCCAGACAGTTGAGTTAATCATGCTTTTTAGTTTACATCACACCATCATCTCCCTCAAGCTCATCCCCATTTGCCCTCCCATTTCCACAGGTACATTCTCTAATGCAGATCACATTTTTCCTTGGATATGTATGTATCCTTGGAAGATATGCAGTGTGGGGCTTTTGTTTGTTTATTTATGTATGATTTTCTGTTTATGTGTTTTAATATAAATAAGTGTTGTTGTACTGTGGATCTCATTCCAGTGCTAATTTTTCCCTTAACACTGTTTTTAAGATCTGTCCTTGTTGCTGTATATACATGTAGTTCTTTGCTTTCGAACACTACATAATATGATGTCACATGCATCTACCTTGTTTGAAGTCTCCATTATAATGAAAATGTGCCATGAATATCCTTATACATGATCATTTTGGAACTTGTGTGAGAATTTCTCTCAGGTACATACTGTTAATCATATCAGATTATATTGTAGCATAACTGTACTTAGGTCTGCACTCCCACCAGCAATGTACGAGGGTTCATAATTCCCCAAATAGTCTCCAACACTTGACACTATCTGACTTTCCAATTTTGTACCAATCTGGTGGACCTAAAAAGTTACTTTACTGTCTTTTTTTAAAATTTATGTATCTATGGTTATTAATGTTGTTGCCTATCTTCCCATGTATTTGTTAGCTCTTTCCATTTCCTTTACTGTGAATTGCGTATTTATATCTTTGGATCGTTTTTCTCTTGGAATTCAAGATTTTTTGTGTTTTTTTTTTTTACCTATCTGCAGGAGTTCTTTGTGTAATCTAACATCTCGTTAGTTTTACTCAAGACAAATATCTTTTCCTTATATGTCATTAATTTGTCAACTTTGTGGTGTCCTTTGTTGAATAAAATTACTAATATTATTTTTGGTGAAGTCCAACAAACTTTCCTCTTTCAGTTTATGCCTTTAAATGAAAAAAATTCTTCCTCACCGTAAGTTCACAAAGATATTCAACATTTTTCCTATATTAGCTTTTTAATTTTATCTTTCACATTGACATCTCTAATTCTCTCTGAAGTTAATTGTTCTTAGTTAGAGATCAAGTTTTATATTTCTTTATACAGTGAATCAGTTTTACAACACTGATTCGTAGTCCAAATGACCCATCTTTACTTCACTGATTTTTTTTTTTTTGCTGTTTAAGTGTATCAATAAATGTACCTTTATGTTCTTTTTTATTTTTATTTTGTTTATTGAATGAAAGATTCTTTAAATTTTATAGTGCTTTACAATTTTCAAAAGTTTCACACATGTGATTTCATGTAATCCCATAGTAACCTTTTTTCCCCCACCCCTATGTTGACCCTCCCTGCCCCCCTATTGGCAACCACTAGTTTGTTCTATATATCTGTGAATCGGCTCCTTTTTAATTTTATTCACTAGTTTGTTGTATTTTTACATTCCACATATAAGTGATATCATACAGTATATGTCTTTCTCTGTCAGACTTGTTTCACTTAGCATAATGCCCTCCAAGTCCATCCATGTTGCTGCAAATGGCAAAATTTCATTCTTTTTTATGGCTAAGTAGTATTCCATTGTGTATATGTACAACATCTTCTTTATCCATTCATCTGTTAATGGACACTTAGTTTGCTTCCATAACTTGGCAATTGTAAATAATGCTGATGTGAACATTGGGCATGTATCTTTTCAAATTAGTGTTTTTGGTTTTTTTAGATATATACCCAGGAGTGGAATTGCTGGGTCATATGATAGTTCTATTTTTAGTTTTTTGAGAAACCTCCATACTGTTTTCCACAGTGGCTGCACCAATTTATATTCCCACCAATGATGTGTGAGGATTCCCTTTTCTCCACACCCTCACCAGCATTTGTTATTTGTGTTCTTTTTGATGATAGCCATTCTGACAGGTGTGAGGTGATATCTCATTGGGGTTTTGATTTGCATTTCCCTGATGATTAGCGACATTGAGCATCTTTTCATGTACCTGTTGGCCTCTTTGGAAAAATGTCTCTTCAGCTTTTCTGTGCATTTAAAAATCAGGCTGTTTGTTTTTTGATGTTGAGTTGTATGAGCTGTTTATATATGTTGGATATTAACCTGTTATCAGTCATATCATTTGCAAATATTTTCTTCCAGTCAGTTTTCATTTTGTTGACGGTTTCCTTTGCTGTGCAAAACATTTTAAGTTTAATTAGGCCCCCTTTGTTTATTTTTGCTTTTATTCCTTTGCTTTGGGAGACAGGTCTGAAAAGTATTGCTTCGATTTATGTCAAAGAGTGTTCTACCTATGTTTTCCTCTAGGAGTTTTATAGTATCTGGTCTTACATTTAGGTCTTTAATCCATTTTGAGTTTATTTTTGTATATAGTGTTAGAATATGGTCTAATTTCATTCTCTCACATGTAGCTGTCCAATTTTCCTAGCACCACTTATTGAAGAGATTGTCTTTTCTACATTGTATATTTTTGCCTCCTTTGTCATAGATTAATTGACATAAGTGTGTGGGTTTATTTCTGGGTTCTCTATTCTGTTTTATTGAGCTATGTCTGTTTTTGTGCCAGTACCATACTGTTTTGATTCCTGTAGTCTGAAGTGAGGGAACGTTTTCTTCACTGATTTTTGATGACACTTTCCTTATATACAAAGTTCTTAGTGTACAAGAGAAATGTCATATATTTATATATAATTATATTACATATTTATTTATTTTACACTCTCTAGTCTGAATCATTGCTGTTTTCCTGTATCTATACAACTTAAAAAAAAAATTATTATTATTGGGACTTCCCTGGTAGCTCAGTGGTTGGGAGTCCACCTGCCAGTGCAGGGGACATGGGTTCGAGCCCTGGTCCAGGAAGATCCCACATGCCACAGAGCAACTAAACCCGTGAGCCACAACTACTGAGCTTGCACTCTAGAGCCCGTGAGCCACAACTACCAAGCCCGCATGCCACAACTACTGAAGCCTGCGTGCCCTAGAGCCCACACACCACAACTACTGAGCCTGTGTGCTGCAGCTACTGAAGCCTGCGTGCCTAGAGCCCGTGCTCTGCAACAAGAGAAGCCACCACAATGAGAAGCCCATGCACCACAATGAAGAGTAGCCCGCACTCCCCACAGCTAGAGAAAGCCCGCATGCAGCAATGGAGACAAAACGTAGCCAAAAAATAAAAATTAAAAAAAATTATTATTATCAAGGCTTTTTGCATGTCTGACCATCTGATAGAGTGAATCGTGCTCTTCCCTCTTTACTCTTAATTATTGATATCTTAGCCATTCATAGTTCTTTATCTCCACATTCAAGTTAGAATATGTTTGCCTTTTTTTTTTTTCAAAAAGAACTTTTGGAATTTTTATTAGAATTTTAAAAAACATGTAGATTATGTTGTCATCCTCTTACAACAACTGGGCATAAAGACTGTCCTCATATTACTAGGCTTCCTCCTAGAGATGGGCCAGCACTGATAATTTTCTGCCCTGGGGAGTGTGGGCCCGTGCACAGGGCCTCCTGAGGCACTGCAGGGGAGAAAAAGTGCACAGCAGGAAGGGGCTCCCTTCTAAGCCGGTTGCATATCTGGGACACCTGACCATGCCTGCTTCCCCTTCCCTCTGTTCCCTGTGCTGATCTAGGGTTTTTAGGTTCTGGATTCATCAGTCCCCCTCTCAGTTTAGTGGCACCTCCAGGGTTTGCGGTTTAATGCTGGATGCCAGTATCCTGAATTTGTTACCATCTTGTCAGGAACCAAATGTCTTTCACTATAAATTTCAAATATATTTTCTAATGCCCTAAAAAAAAAAAAAAAAGCTCTTTATAGGTTTTAAAGTAATTTCCTGTATCATAACTCTGAGATATAAGGCAGGTTATCATCCTGGGCTTTAGAAAATTTTGGTGACTTCCCTAAAACTACAGTGTCAGGAAGAAGTTAAGATGGGACCAGAACGTCACACTTCTACCTCCTGTTCCAGAAGAAAGTAGCTCTAATGAAGTAGAAGCCACTGGACCCGGAATCAGCAGTCTGGCTGTAATCTCCTGCTGCCTTCATGTCATACTGTGTCCTTGGGAGTCGCATGGAGTCCTAAGCCTCAGTTTCCTCATGTCTGGGATGGACAAAGTGATCCATAAAGCCCTTTCCATTTCCCAAATTATGAGATTCTGAATACACAGAAGAGGAACCAAGGCTATTTTATGGGAATTCCAAACTTCTGGTTATTCTTGTTCTTTTGCTGCTGAAAACTTAATGAAAAGTGAAATGGCCAAGAAGCCCACAGGCTGGAGGGTTGCTGTGGAGCTGTGTGATTAACAGGCTGCACATATGGCTTCTGGATAAACTGAGTGGGTTTTATTGTGATAGGTGCTCTTTAGCAACTGAAGGGGACGATGTTCCTGACGTTTGAGTTTCTGTTTCTAAAAATTATGCACTGCTCTTGGGGAAAGTGTGCTAAGAATTATTGATGAACTTGAGAAAACAAAACAAAGCCCAGAGGACTGATTTGCTGTTGCTGGTGCCAGTGCTGAAGAGAGGACAGAAAGGGAGAGGGGTCCCTATACCATAGACAAATAAAAGAATACTGCCTTTATGCGAAAGCAATATTTGCCACAAGAAAAAAAAATGTTTTATAAAGGGGGCTGGGGACTGAGTAAAAGAAGAGAGAATATAGGGTAAGAAGGTAATTCATTTAAAATCCTGAATATATATCTATTCCTAAGATACAGTCAACAATGGGAGACAAGATCCCAGACCTCAAAAAGAACTGGAAGAGCTCAGGAAAGGCCTCAAAGAATCAATGAAGTGTGAAGAGTCAATACGTGGAAGGCTATTTTGAGAAATGGCAAAATTTCGTGCTGAATACTGTCTTGTACATCAGTGATGTCCATAGTTAATTAGGCTAAGAAAAACACAGGTGTTTTCTTTAGTGATGTTTGAGTCAAGTGTCATAGTCAGCACATCCTATCTATGGTGCTCCCTCGCGTTGCCTTTCATAACATCCACTTTCCAATGACACACGAAACGATTCCTTACATAATTGTGTATCTACAACTAGTTCAATCCTTTTGTCCACATTGGCAAAAGGATTCAATCTCACAACAAGTTTGGCTGATTTGGGGTTTTTTTTAGGAATTAGCTGGTTTTAGTAGAATAGTATCTCAGTGCTGGTATTTAACTTAATAAAAAAATCTCTTGGGTAGTTTAATGGGAAAACAATTTCTGAACTATGATAGCATCAGCATATTATCTGTAAAAGACTAAACTCCTTTTGAATATAAGCCAGTTATAAAAAGGGGTTTATTCATCTTCATGTTAGTGAAGTCCCTAACTCAGAGACTAACCTGCACATGAGGAGAACACTTTGGTTACAACTTTGAATTTCTTAGATGGTTAAGCCTTTAAAGTGTGGTGTAAATTGCAAAACCGGAGTTGGATGTATGAACAGCTCAGATTCTAAACCCTAGTTCTGCATTATCTGTGAGTATTTTGCAGTAGTTAGATCTTTGAGAGTTTCTGAAGGTGTGATCCTATACTCTTATTTGTTCACAATGCAATTGAAAGATTTAGGGGAAAAAAAGCCTCTGGGTCTCTATGATTATACAAGACCACCCTAGAGTTGGACCCCTGCCTGCCTCTGTCATTTCCTCTAGCAACGGGGACCCCCTCACTCCCACCCTTCCAATCACCTTCCTTCTCTTAGTTCCTTACAAGGAACTGACCTCACCTACCTCAGGACCTTTGCCCATGCGTGCCTTCCACTTTTCCTCCTTGGCTTCCGCCAGCTAATTCCTACTCTTCCTTAAGATTTCAGCCCAAATGACACTCCGTCAAGGAAGCTTTCTCCAGTCCCAGAAATGATCTGGCCTCCTTACTCTTTTCCACCCCTCCCTCTGAAGGCAGGAACCCCACTGTTTTTGCCCAGCATTGTACTCTCAGCCCCAGTGAGATGCCCAGTGTGTCATGAGTATCCCAGAAGTTCTCAAGTGACTCCACGAACAAGTTACCCAAGACACGATCTGCCTGCTTCAGTAAAGCATCATTAGATTTTGAAATATAGGACTGGAAAGGATCTCAAGAAATCATTTGACCCCTTCTGCAGTCTTTAGAAGCAGCTGATGAACAGGTAGAAGAATACATTGCTGAAACAATGAAGTGGTTCAAGCAACTTATTATGTGAGCGAGTTTGCATGAGCGATTGTGACCAGGAACTCCACTTTAGGTTGCATATTGCAGGGAGCACAGGTAGGTACGTGGTTAGTTTCACTGTGGCTGCTCTGTTGTCTGTGGACAGAAACTGTGATTCTCTTTATCCGCAGTGAGGCAGCGTCCTGCACACGTGCAGCCTGTGTCCTGGAAGTTCCGCTTTGTGAAACTGGGAAGCCACTGACTGATGGAACCACAGCTCCTGCTTGGTCCATTAGTCTGCCTAGGCTGTTGCTTTGTTTATTTGTTTAACAATTGCAGAGGCAGAGGTGTGTGGCGCTTTCATTTGTTCTACTGAGAGGAAGAAGTAGAAAGCATTTAAGAATGGCATTTCTTGAATGCATGATGTTTTACTAAACTGCCCTAAGAATGGAGGCTGTTTTATCATTAATATTCCAATTTCAAATGGGTGTCACGAAAGACCCGTGTATGTCAGCTCTGGTTACTCTCTAACCTTGAAAGGCCTATTTTCTCCTCTTGCCAACTTCTCCATGCAGCTTATCAGGAAGAGAGGATTGCTGTTGCTGTCTAGTGCCCATAATTAATCCCAGAGACAGTGAGGATTTAGGACCACTGATTGTGGCTGACTTCAAATTAAAAAGCCACTTTTAGCATGTGAAACAGACACCATATGTTATAAATGAATCCTTTGCATGATGAGAACGGCAAGATAATTTATATGTAAACACAGGTTGCACTTAGAGTAGGTGTTTTTACACATGCCCCTTCACACTTTTCAAAGATGTTACAAACACGCAAACGTGGAAAAACATCGTGTTTTCCCTCCGCATAAAATGTGCATGATTTTAAACATGAATGTAGTGCAAACCTCAGATTACTGGTTATGAAAGTTGTCTTTCTCTTTACCATCAATGTGGCGAGTACAAACAAAGGCAGACGCTGGTCCGATTGGTTAGTGTAATCCAATTGCCGAGTTGAGCTTCTTTTCTTGTTCCTGCCATGACTAATTTGTGGTTTCGCAAAGTGTTTCTGAATGTCAGACACATCAATTATAAGAGATGGGCAAGATGCATAAGGAGAACCTGAAGTGGGAGGGGTACTTTAAAAATGTTTATGAGGAACTAAAGTAGTGATTGTAGGCAAAAGTCTTCCTGTGTGTTTGCAAGAATAATTCTCTTATTTAAGAAGGCATCTGGATTATTTTCCAATTAAAGAACAAACTATCTGTCCACTGCCAATAGGAACTATTGGCTAGGCAGTTGGCGGTCCTATTTTTACTAATTGGTCCTCTCCTTTCCTTCAGCTGGTTTCTGAGATAAACACAACAATGGCACCTTCACTCTGTAGACATGTGCTTTAAGGGAAGGCTGGGCTAGGTGTTCATAAACAGATTCTCTAAAGGTGTTTATTTTCCATGGCTATAGTGATTTTTTCCCCCTACTGAAATTCTATTATATACCCTTTTGTTGTCACTGGCTGAAGCCTGTTGTTTCTGCAAAAACAACAATAGGCCTGAAGATTAGGGTTGCATTTTATGGGCCTAGCAGCCCAGCAGGGCATCGTATTTGTATCAATCCTATAAATTCCTGGCATCAGGCCTCTTTACTCCTAGTAATTAATCTTTTTCATAAATGCTGCCACGTTCAGAGCCGTTTCATTAAGTTTCTGGGTTCTAAATGTCTATATGCCACTCCTTTGCCTCATCAGTGTCAGAAATGAAAATAGAAACACAGCCACCACAAAGCAGCCAGATGGGTAGATCTTTACAGCTTTCTTTTCTTACTGAGGACGGTCAGACAATCTAGATGCAAGAACCATTTTTTTCTTCTTTATGAGTACTGACCGTCATCTCCAAGCTTTGGGCATGGTTTGCTGTGTTTTCTTCATGCTCCTTGTTTGTGTGGACACTTGTCAGGTGTCAGAAGCTTAAGAATCAGGAAGAGGACTTGCTTCTTTTAGTCTCGCTCCCTTGTCAAAATGCAATAGCTAGGAGAGGAAGACTTGTTCACTGCCATTGGGCTGGCCTTTCCTGTGCAGGGAATATTGCTGAATCCTGTCCTTTTTGCCTCTTTTGGGATTGCAATTGCATTGGTGTGTGTGAGCAGCATTTTTCTTTGGCCCACTGACCTAATTGCAATAGGGGAGGTAAAATATTTTCATTACCCTCTCCCCCAGAATATAGAAATCTTCAAAGGGAACCTGGGAGGGAGGTTAGCCTCTTAACCCTAATTTCCCTACCACCACCTCAGCTTGGCTGTGCATCACAAAATTAGTCTTTAGTCACTGAACATAGTGGCACCGGGATTGTTGTCGGTTTTGCTTTTAAAAATCATTTCATATTGTAAACCCAGCGATTATTTCATGCTGCTTCAACTATATTTGTAGTCTTTGATCATGCACAAGTAGACTCAAGTTAACTGCTGATAGAATGATGATATTGTTCTCCGTGTTTCTTTTTCTTTTTCTTCTCTGTCTTTAAGGACCCTGTGCCTAAGAGCTGGCATCCAGAAACTTCCATTACTACATTACAACATGCCTTTGTTTTTTAATTGGTTCAGGATTACCTATTTGCATAACAAGAAACATAATTCAGCCAGAAAAATCTGTTGTTTGTATGGTATGTGTAATATATATTTATTGCATTTTATAAATTACTGATTATTAAAAATTTTGAAAGATGCTGGATTGGCAAAGAATGCCAAAGAGAAGGAGAGAGCAGTCATCATTGCTGATTATTGTTATTTTAACATAGGCTGGTTTCTTCTCTCCTTCCTCCCCTCCATTTTTCTTCAGGAGTTCCTTTCTGTCAGCCACCCTTCTGGCACCTTACTTCCCAGTGGAAGATACTGTACCTCCACAAGTCGGGGCTGAAAATGGGGCGAAATAGGTTTTGAATAGCTGTGTCAAATAAATTCAATTGCCTTTCTAAATATATTTCAAGATTAAGTAATTAAGGATTTTAAAGCACTTGGAAAGAATAAAGTGCCATGTAAGTGCTAAGTAATAAAGAGTCATCATAACAGTAATAAAAGGGTGAACTGCTAAATCTTTCTTCCTTCTTTTCCTCTAAGGATTTTCATCATTTCAGATTTGGCTGCTGAGTACAACTCTTTTATTTCTAATAAAGAACAACGGCTGGAAATATTAATTCATAATGAGGAAGGCTTTTTTTTTAAAGGTTTATTTAGTGATTTAGGGAGTTCATCCTCTACCCTGCCTTCTCCCCTGACAGCTGCTCACCCAGCAAAGTTTTAAGCTTCATCCTCATGGGTGGGCTGCAGAGGAACTCAAACAGAGAACCCCCTTCAGAGGACACCGTTGTGGCAGGCGCAGCTACTTCATCCACCCAATAATCAACCTAATGATGTTTTTTTAAATTTATTTGGTGTTTTTATGATTTGTGTCAGTTTTCAATAAACTTGAGACCACCTGCAGTGACCATTATCAGTTCCCATTCTAGATAGGGCATTTCATCCCACTGGACCACTTTTATCACAACCTGACTACACTTGACTTCTGAATGCTCTCTCCGTGTGACCCTATTTGTCAAAAATGTATGTGTGTAATTTTTTTTTTTAAATAGGGCATACATATTTTTCTATCAGTGTTTATTTTCCACTTCCTCCAGCCTTTGGCAGAAAAGCATCCTTTCCTTTATCTTGTGCACATCTTTATCACTGTCTGTCTGGAGAGCCCCAAACCTTGCACAGGTGGGACTGTGACCCCCATGGTTTTTGTGCTCACAGGTACGCAGACCACGTGTGATTTGGAGAACCAGGAATCTCGTTTGAATACTTGGTTCTGGAGGTGTCAGGTTTTCAGCCTGTTTTTTGGATATACTAAATAAAGGCTTAGCAATACAGATTCAAAATCGTCATTTGCTTTTTTGCTTTTCACTTTCTTTCGAACAAGGGCCTCTGCTGCCTTACATTAAATGTAGAATGTCATAGAATTTGTGTTTTCTGTACTTCTGTGCAATATCACCACATAGGATATATGACCAATATGGAAACTTGTTTGATCATTTTTCTGGGGATGGGACAGAGAACTGGGATTCAGCAGAAACTTTGGTTAAGTAGCAGTAACAACTAAACAGTAAAACAGTTGCTTATGGGGCTTCCCTGGTGGCACAGTGGTTGAGAGTCCGCCTGCCGATGCAGGGGACACGGGTTCGTGCCCCAGTCCGGGAAGATCCCACGTGCCGCAGAGCGGCTGGGCCCGTGAGCCATAGCCGCTGAGCCTGTGCGTCCGGAGCCTGTGCTCTGCAACAGGAGAGGCCACAACAGTGAGAGGCCCGCGTACCACAAAAACAACAAAAACAAAAAATAGTTGCTTATGAAAAGGTTTGTTCGTTTGTTGTTGTCATTTTAAGAATGGCTCTAGGAAATCTCTTTAATTGAGGCACATAATAATTTGTGTGTATACTCGGCAGAACCTGACCTCAAAGGAAATTTCATGTCATACAGAAATCAAAGAGGAAATGTTCAAAGATTCTTCAGTTGGAAACAGGAGGTAATTTTATTACTACCTCAGGAGAATTTGAAATTCTTCAATAAATCTTATATCCAAAACACCATCAGCATTGATAGGTAAGATTCATTCTTAGGAAAATGCAGTTCTTGCAAGTTTTTAGACGTGATTCCCAAAACATCCAGGAGTCAGGCTTCTGTACTCATTTTAAACACATTTCGGCCTTTATTCATAAACACATTCTCACTGATTCCAAGGTTTCCTTCATGTTTAGTAATGTGGGAGACACAGTTGATTTAAAGCACAGGATCAGACCCAAAAGGAGGGATAGGAATTTAAAATTAGGCGTGGAAGTTTCGGGTCTATAGTAATATTCTAAAAGGCAAAGTAAGAAGTTATTTGTTTGAATGTTAACTCCACTGATGATTTTTTTGCATATGACTTTGATCAAGTTGTTTATCTCTGTTAGTGTTTTGTTGCATTAGTCAGCTGTTGTGTTCAAAGAGGTGCTGTAAGGATTAACAATAATTACTTATAAATAATTAATTTTCGTATAATGTTCTAATAATTTAAAACAGTCTTTTAAAGAACCTCTTTAACTTAAACTTCATAAATTATTTTATATGTTAAAATATAGAATGATTTAAAAGTAACTGTATACAGAGTAAATTATCATAAACATTGAGAACTGTAGAGATATAACTCTTGGTTAGATTTCATGAGGTATGAATAGACCTGGACATTTGGAAGAAACATTTGTATTATATTTAAGTTGATTTCTTGAGAAGAAAGTTAACTTTATTCTAGACTACTATAAAACTATTTAAAAATCAGTAAGTATGATATTTATCTGTACTAACATTTTTTTCCCCAAGACTCTGCAAATTGTCAATTTACAAGCCATGAATGTAGGACCAGTATCCTCAGAAGATAACGATATCATACAAAGATGTGACAAGCAGCTCAAGAGCCAAAACTGTTGGTTTTTATTTGAAGCAAATGTATATGTGAAACATAATCATCAGAAATCCTTTTGTAATGGGTTAGGTCAAGAAAAGAGAGTAAAAAAAAATTTAAACATAAACTTAAATTTCCAAAAATATATAACATCTTTATAAGGTTTCATAGGGAAACATAATTTGAGAAATTTCTCTATCATGGTAAATTACCTAAATAAATATTCAGACAAATGAATGTAAGAATATTTGTAATTTATGGCAGAGGACACAGACATTTAAAACAATAGAAGTTATGCTCAAATTAGGGTTCTCAAGTGTAGGCTTTCACATTTTTACAAAAACATATATCATTTGTCAGTAATAAAAACAGCAGATTAAAAAAAAAAAACCAGCAGATTACAGATTGAAATGAGGGAGCACAGACAGTTTGATTTACTCCAGGCCCAATACACTTACTTCCTACTATTGTGTTGGCCTTTTTTTCCCTCCTTCAAATACTCAAAACCCTCAGTCAGTTTTAATTAGGCCAATTGGAAACATCATTAAACTTTGCCATTAGCGTGTGTGAGAACCTCAGCACCTTCATTTGCTTTAGGGGCCTTTTGAATTACACCTTTGCCCAAGCGATGAGCCCTTCCTGGCTAGGACCAATTCCTGGGTGCCTTTTGAAAGGCACCCTGAATTGAGGGCACAGCAGCAGAGTCTGTGAGGGGTCCTGAACAGATTGTGTAACTGTTGCACAACCAATGTGTACACGTGTGTCACTAATTTAATTTTAATTTTACTGTATGCGTTTGTATAAGATCCTGCAGCTGTCATGTGCTCATCATCTGTCACTGAACTATCACTAAGCCATGCTGGGCTAAGACAGGATTATAAACGATGAACTGCCATGTGCTCTAAATCTTCTTATTTGCCTAGCCTGGAAGGTATGCCCTGTAAAATTTGACTGGCAGCGTGCTCTATGCTGGCCATTGACTTTTGAAGGCCTTTTTGATTGGTTCTTTGAGCTGCTCTCAGTAGATGTATTGACCATCACCTGCTGATTCCTGCACGTGCCTGACCTCCAACCTTCACCTCTCATCTTTTCCTCACTTGTTTGGTTACCAGCTCAGAGGCTGCAAAACAGGCCCTGTCGCTCTGGTGGCACGTACACTATATAGGGCATATGGCTGACTGGTTGTATGCAGAAGAGGATAACTGAAGCCAAGCAGCCCCAGCCCTGTTATTACGGCAGATGGGGGAAGCGTGGCATTCAATATTTAGACAGATGCCACCTCCTTATTCCACCTGTCTGGAAGTTGGACATTGTACAGAATGAACTGTCTGCCTAATGATGAAGGAAACAAAGGGCACATTTATGAAGCTTAGCAGAGCAGAGTATTTACTGAGCATGTACAATGTAATTGTTGACCATAACAATAAACGTAAACTGCTACTGGTCAGAGCGGCTGGTAGATGCATGCAGTTACAGTAGGAGCAGGGAGTCGCTACTTTTTACCAGCTGTTTTGGTTTCTTTAATTTTGGTGACTAGGGGCAATAGATAGGACTCAAAATTTGTGATGAATGCCTGATAGAATCAGATTTTCTCAAATGATAGTCCATGCCCTTTTCTTGTTAAAATCCTCAGAACAAGTGTCCTTTCCTCTCTGTTTTGCATGGTTCTTCCAAATTCAGTCCTTAATTTTCTGGTCTATGAATGAATGGTTTCTAACCAAGCAGAAAATGAAGAAGTTATCTTTGTAACTGCTACTATTTTGATGTGTTTGGCTTCAAAGTGAATATATATTTTTCCTTTAAATTCAAAATACTGACATTGCTGAACCATAGTGATTTATAGATTTAGTTAGAAATGAAAAATAAGTGTACATTCTTTGAGGGTGTCGATTTTTCCTGGTAGATCATTCATGGTGGTCTTTTGTATATTTTAATTTGTAAATTGTTTTTATCCCTTTCTTACAGATTTTTTTTGTCAGTACTAGTCTTTATTTATGTGTAAGGCCGCCTCACATTTATCAGTGATCAGCAAGTGAGAATAAGTATGTACAGTTTATGAATTTCCTATAGACTTCTTTCAAGAGTAGAAGTTGATTAGCTTGTTAAGAATCAAAATACTCCTTGATTTAATGCATCTAGTATTTATTTATTATTATAAGTATAGGCATAGATGGAAGGTTTCTTTCATACGGAAACAGTAAATAGAATCCTCCAAGCCAAGAAAGTTGAAGGCAATAATTTACATAGGGTAATCAATGATTGAACTTTTTCAGAAGCACAGAACATCATTTCTATTTTAGAATTGGACTGTGTGTTAAGACAAAACCTTATTTTGAAAGATTCCTCCATATCTATTATCAGGAGCATTGCTGATCTGAAAAACCCAGAATTATTATTTTTAGGGGAAGCCACCAATTAACGACCTTAGTTGAATAAATAACTAAGAAGCACTTGAAGACAGGGAACTTTTTCATTCTGGTCTAATTTTTTTCGAAGCATTCTTTTTTGGTTCATTTTTCTTCAGTGATTATTTTACATTCAAGCCCCATCTGACGAAAGGCATATGGAAGGGAAGGGAGGTCATTCCTAATTGAACAACCTAGGACTTGTGAGGTTAATTACAGATATTAACGCTGCAGTTCTTCAGCTTCTTGCCCTCAAGAAGCCTCTAGCTTCCAAATGACCTGGCTCCAACAAAGAGACTCTTCTTTAGCCCATTAACTAATTGATAAAAATGTGAGTGTTTAGAATGAGTCTAATTAAATCACGGAGCCTTACAATTACTAGTCCATTTGGTAGCTGTTGGGAGATGGGTAACCTCAGCTGGCATTGTAGGGGAATAAAAGATAAAAATAAAAGGGAGCTTAACCAAGATCATTTTGAAAGCTGTTCATTTGAAGACAAAGTACACATTTGCCTGAAACGTCTACATTTCCTACTTCAAATGCATTCCCTTTCTAGGGTAGCACAATCTCTGAAAAAGAAAATAATGTCTTTTTTTCTTCTTCTTTAAGAGCGGGCATGCTCCACTTTGTCTAATAAAGTTACATGAGTGGCTGGGGAATTTTTTCTGCATTAGCATTAAGCTAAATTCCTTTAGAGCTTGGAACATTGAAGTTTGTCCATTGAGCTTTGTTTAAGGGCCGGCAAATGTCTTGAATAATAGAGATTTTAAAACCCAGAGTGGGCTCTGGGACATCTTACTTTGTCTGGAGTCTGTTTCAAACTCACTGTTACTGCAGCAGCCCTGATTCATGGCCTTTCTTGAGGGCTGCCAGGCTGGAGCCTGCCTGAGCCCTGGGTGGGGGATAAGAACCACTGACTCAACAGTGGCAGGTACAGCACTGCACGTACAGCGAACCAGCCATGCAGCTCAGATGGTGAGTTTTTGTCCCCAGTTGAGAGACGTCTGGAGACTCCTTAGTGGGGGATAACACAAGGATAATGTGATACTTCTCACCAAAGTTTTTAAAGCAATCTGCTAATCCAAGAGTCAAAGGATTTAAAAGGGGGAAACATAATCTCTAAAGATCTACTGAATATTTTTTTCTCTATTATTAAAAAGTACTTTATAGTTAAAAAGCTAATTTTTCCTGATGTATCAGCTAATCTATGCAGACTCTATCGAAACAGGTAATATAATGGACAGGAGAGAAACTAGATGAGGGTCCTCTATCTTTTCCAGTGCCTTTGTAGTAAGTAGTCATAAAAATAAAATTGTGGCTTCTTGAGTAAGAATGAATACTCCTATACTTAATCAGATGTTCATGTCTTCACTGTTAGCTCTGAGAGGTGGTTACTTGTTACTGTTGGAAGCATTCAGATAGTGACTAAGCAACAAAGTTTTTGTGATGTCAAATGGATGGAGATACATACCTGCATAAGTCAATTCTCCATAGGCACATTCATTGCCAGAGACGTTAATATTGATGAACAGTAGGCTGGCTCATCCTTACACTCTACATTAATATAAACCCAAGCAAAAAGTGTTAAAAGGACATTTCACTTTTTAATCATTTACTCCTAGTCTCCAAGAGGAAGTATTTCCTTTCTGATTATCCTATCATTCAACTCATGCTAATTAATGAGTGTAACAGAACTTTAGCAGACAGTTTGGTTGCAGGTGTATTCAGACCAAGGGAGATTTAATTACTTGCTAATTGCCTGGTGTCCAAGGTAACATAATATTATAGTTGCAAATGCTGTGTTATTAATCCATCTTAAAGAAGTGCAGTGTGGCTCAGTCTCTGCATTCAGAGACTCCTGGAGGATGCAGCTGGCATTGCTACACGTGTATCGAGGATAAGGGATCTTGTCTTTTGTATTTGTGACTAAATACCCAGTGTCTAGCCTAGGGCAGGACACATAGTAGACACTCAGTAAATGCTTACTGAGTGTGTGAATGTGAATGAAAGTAAGCCAACAAAAAAGTGCACTATGAATTATCTGAGCACAGGAAGGAAGGCTGTAACTTAGGACGTTAAAAACAAAACAGAAGAGAAAAAGAAGCTAACATTTTCTAAGTACCTTCTGCAGGCCAAATACTCTAATTTACCTACATTGTCTCATTTTATCTTAGCAGGTTAATGTAATAATTAAGACTATGAACCTTGGATGAGAAAGCTCTGGGTTCAAATCACAGTTCTACCTCTTACTAGTTCTAGGTCCTTGGCCAGTTCATCTAAAAGCCTCAGTTTTCTCATCTATAAAACAGAGGGTGTGGGAATAATGTTTAACTCAAGGAATAGTTGTAAGGGTTAAACAAGATATATAAAATGTTTAGCATATATATTTGCTATCTTACAGAATGGATAATTGAGACTCAGAGAGGCTAAATAATTTGCCCAAATTGACAGAACTGGCAAGGGGCAAACAGAGCAGCCTGACTCCAAATCCCATGCTTTTTCCATTGCATCTGACTACTCAAAGGAGATCTGTTATCTGAGTACCTGTGGCTTGATGTCACTGATTCTATGGTGAATCAGACCCTAAAACAAGCCCCTAAAAGTAAGCTGGGTAGTTTTTTTTGTTTTTTGTTTTTTTTTTTGCTGTACGCGGGCCTCTCACTGTTGTGGCCTCTCCCATTGCGGGGCACAGGCTCCGGCCGCGTAGGCCCAGCGGCCACGGCTCACGGGCCCAGCCGCTCCGCGGCATGTGGGATCTTCCCGGACCGGGGCATGAACCCATGTCCCCTGCATCGGCAGGCAGACTTGCAACCACTGCGCCACCAGGGAAGCTCAGCTGGGTAGTTTTGAAAGCCAGCATGTAGCATGGCAATGATGAATCTCCACCTATGTTATGGATTGTGGTTTACCAGCATTGAAATGCTGCTTTCTGTCTCACCCTGATCCTGGGGTTGACACATGAAAAGACTGGGTAATAAAACCATCAGAAAAGTGCTGCACAGTTACCTAAAGTCAAGTAGCCAAAAATCAGATCAACAAAAGAAAAAAAATGTAAGGGCACACTGAACTACAAATCAAACTTTTGAGCTTATATTAGGTGAATGGGAGATTGCACCTTCTTAAGAGGCCATCTTAAACAGTGAACTGGATTTTTTTGGCCAAAAGTTATCAAGTATTTTGGGCCCAACTTCAGGTCAGTCTGTGTTTGTTGCAAAGGAAATACATAAGTGTTGACTTGTTAATCTGATCGGCCATACCCAGAACCTTCTGATGCCATCTTTGATTAAAGGGCAATGGCTTCTTTAGCTTGTGGGTTGAATGCTTGGGAGTAAAAACATCTGGATTTTTCTAGTTGCTATTTCTGACTCTGGCTTTGCATAGCACCATGAACTGAAATTGATCGCATTCATCTGTCCTTTCAGAGTTAACTGTGCAAGGAAGTCAATTTGGCGATCTTCTCAATGTCTGTGGCTGAGGTTCATAGTTCCCTGGCCATGGATTTTGGCCCCTCCCCTGCCAGCCACATTCAGACCATGTGAATGGCTCAGGGTGACTCATACTGTTAGAAAGTCATCTTAAAGAACATGATGGGGCTTCCCTGGTGGCGCAGTGGTTGAGAGTCCGCCTGCCGATGCAGGAGACACGGGTTCGTGCCCTGGTCCGGGAAGATCTCACATGCCGCGGAGCAACTAAGCCCGTGAGCCATGGCCGCTGGGCCTGTGCGTCCGGAGCCTGTGCTCCGCAACGGGAGAGGCCACAACAGTGAGAGGCCCGCATACCGCAAAAAAAAAAAAAAAAAAAAAAAAAAGAACATGATGGATGATCAGGTATACAGCCTTGTCCCTCACCCTCACCACCATCCGGAATATTGCTCTTTTACCTTCCTCCTCGTTTTTCTAGTCCCCTTGCACTTTCCTTCCTAACAAAACTTGATGCTAGTCACTAACATTAATAACCAATGTTTACTTTTCCCAGGGATCTCTGCCTTATAAGCTGTGGGGCAGAGACTGCCTGCTGTTCACTAAATATTTGTTTCATCTTCTTTTGGGGTACCCAGCTAGTCTACATTTCCTAGATTTCCTTGCAGTTATGTGTGACAATGTGACTGAGGTCTAGACCATGTGAATGACATGGTCCTCCATGCTCCTCCTTGCTTCTACCGCATTCTGGCTGATTGGGATGGAGAATGATCAAGTTAACTTTGGAAGTCATGTGTAAATATGGTAGAACCTCTGTCAGCCTGGGTCCCTGAATGGCCATGTTGAATAGCTCTATCTCTGACGTAACACATGCCTGGAGTGTCTCTAGAAAAAGAAGGAAATTTGGTGCTTACTTGTTACAGGGGCAAGTAATACTCTACCTAGTACAATCTGGGTCCCTAGTGTGGAATAAAGGGCATGAGCCAGTGTAAAAGGAATACCAGGTACCACCAAACAGATGGTGAGAATATTGAGGGCTAGGATTGTCTTCCATTCGGCCTTTCCTACCATAGAGGTGACATCCCTCCCTACACAGGTTCCTGGATTTTGATGATATTTGAGAGCAATTAAAATAATGCTGTTCCCCCAGAGCCTGTTTCATTTGTGAGGTCGGCTTCATTTGTGGAAGGGCCCACCCGATGGAGAGTCTCAATGCTAAGTCAAGCCACTGGACTAAAGGACACTGCTCTCTCCAGTGCAGGTAGCAATGTGGGACAGTTTTAGGAAAGTCATTAAGCATCCTGATTTTTCTGCCTTTGGGTTTTTTTTGTCATCTAGATGTAATGTGGTCACCCTTTTCTCTATGCTCAAGCCACAGAAGAAGGCCAACCACATTATCCATCGGAAGAGAGATCTTTCTCAGCAAAGCTCACTAGTCTGCTCATTCCTAACGCGTTGTCACCAGTTAGCCATTTGGGGAGGGAGGGCTTGGTTTTAATTTTGTCAAACTCAATAGGATGCTTATCTTACTGGTTCGTTGTTGAGAAATTTATGTGAGTCCATGAATTACCTCGAAGGACAATGAACCAATGAATTTTTTTTTTTTTTTTTGTGGTATGCGGGCCTCTCACTGTTGTGGCCTCTCCCGTTGCGGAGCACGGGCTCTGGACGCGCAGGCTCAGCGGCCATGGCTCACGGGCCCAGCCGCTCCGTGGCATGTGGGATCTTCCCAGACCGGGGCACGAACCCACATCACCTGCATTGGCAGGCGGACTCTCAACCACTGCACCACCAGGGAAACCCCGAACCAATGAATTTTGACTTGGGAAAGTGTCACGTAAACAGCTCCTGTTTGTAAAGGCAGACGTGTTTAGATTATAGAGCCCATTCTTACATCAGCTACTGTAAATCTCAGGATTTGCAGTTCGCTCCTCAAAGGGACAAATCCATATATGTCCTTTCTCACTCTTCTGCAAGCTCCCTTCTCAGACTCTGCAGTGTTATCAAGGAACTCAACTTTGGTGTGATTAATATTTCTCATCACGCTTTTCGAGAGAGGTTAGAGGCCTTCAATCCTTATCAAAGGCAATGAGAGAGCATCAGTGTGAGGGAGACAAAAAGCCAAAGGCAGCTATTGGATCAGAATCTGAAAGTCTAACAAATGCCTCAGACTTGAGTAAATCCCCACTAATAAGCACATTCTGCATCACAGCAAAGTTGAGGAGCATAATCTGAAACCATAAAGGGAAGCATCAGGCAATTGGGAAGTATAGGAAGATAATTATCAGCCTAAACCCCCAGCCATCGTCTGTGCGCCAAGGTGCACCATATGCACTGTACATTGATTATGATAGTAAAGGGATTACAATTCATCTTGGGCATTTTGTAAATTACTCAAATCCAACAGATGGGAAATTGGCAGGTCCCATCAAATAGAAAATTCAACATTAACTCAAGTGGGCTGATAAAAATAATCATAAACCATTTAGAATATCCTTCAATCACAAAGCTCAGTGATTAAAATCAAACACCTCTCAGCTCCCATCCAGTGGTCATTTCATGGTATGCTAAGTCTACAGCATGTTTTGCCCCTAAAGTTCAGAGGTTATTATAACTTCAATTTACATAGACTGAGGCTGTGACACTGTATAGGATTTAAAAGGCTTTTGAAGTCTGTCCCTAAAGAACATTTAGCCAGGCAACATCTCAATAGGACAAGTATTTTTCAAAATGATTGACTTCACACTGCTTGAGGGCTGGTAGATTAGATCAGTCAACAGAACTAACTATATGACTGCATGGATAGATGGATAGGAAGATGACAATGTCTATACATTAGGTTGGAGGCTTTCCAAAAGGAGGTGCCAATGACTGACATTTGCTCTTTTGTTGCTGAGAGATGGGGAGAATATTGGATGTGAATAGGTACCTTCTTAAAGGTGAAGATGGCAGATGAATAGGAAGTTTCTTCAGAACAGGGCAATGCCTGGGAAAATGGGTAGGATAGTATCAGGGTGATGAGCAAGGAGTGCACCCCAAGAGCTGGTGGTAGAATCCCAAAGTTGTGATTTTTATAGACCGGACCATATGATATGCAGTATGAGTCAGAAATGGCCCAACTGCATTACTTCAAGGGCACTACTAGTCTTTTTATTAACTCTGGGGGTGGGGAGGTTCTGTGGGGCCAGTGGTCTGTTCTGGAGCATTTGCACTACTTAAGTGGTCCATGAACTGGGGGAGAAAAAAACAAGAAAGGAAACCTTCTAATTGGGTTATTATTTAATATTCGGTCCTGTTCCCTCTTATACCAAACTTGCTGACTCAGAGACATGATTACAAAGGTTTGTAAAGACACAATACCATTCTGTCACTTGGAGTTTTATTTTTAATTAAAGTAAATTAAAACAACTTTTAGAAATTCTTGAGATGATCATGGGTATTACCAAAATCTGAGTCAGGAATGATGGCTCCAGGGACTTACCCTCTCCAAGTATGCTTAGCCCTTCCAAAGAGTTCAGTTTATCTTTTCATCTTTCGCTGGACATTTCTGCCCAGCGAAAAGGAACTTAACAATGAAAAAAGCGCAGCTGAGAGTCACATTTTTCACTTGTACTGGAAACTCAGAGACATCTCTGTGCATCTCTCTTTTGAAATTGGGGTGCTTATTGTTTGTGGGAAGTTTCTGAGGCCTACGTATGTCACCAGAATATTCAGTCAAGATGGAACCAAGTTTTCTCATGGAAGATATTTTAGACCATTTTTGTTTCCATGTGTTCAGCTGGGCCTGTGCCTTTCTCTCACCCCAAATTGCTTCCTGGCGTAACTTGAGCATTGGGTAAGAATAGGAACTAAAAATTATATGCTGTGAACCTCTCCCAGGAGAAAACATCATGCTGATTTTATACAGGCCAAAAGCTCAGGTGTATTTATGTGGATTTTCTCAATTGGTGACTTCAACCTTTTTGCATTTGGCACTTATTAGGGGCTCTCCAGGGGCCTCCTGCTTCACGGAACCTCCTCCCTCCAAGATATTGCAGTTGAGTCAGAAGGCAAAACAGACACACAAAGTAAGCAATTAGAGAACAGGGAAGTGTCAAACTGTGCAGAGCCGCTGCTGGAAGTAAAATACTGTTGTTTGGAAGAGGAAATACTTTCCTGGGGTGTGTGTATGAGGAGGGTATTAATGGACTTATCTGAGGACATGTTGAATCTAAGGAGATGAGGCTTTATCCAGGTACAGACATCTGGAAAGAGCTGTTAATCTAGAATCAGAAACTGGGTGAGTGTTCAGGACTGGAGAAGTATATAAGTTTCCAATTTTTTGTGGAGGATGATATGAAGAAAATAAGAATGAATAAGTTCTAAAGGATTTAAATTTAGAAAGACACAAGTAAAGGATTAAGGAGTATCCTCAGTCAAAGGGCCAGGAGGAGCAAGAACTAGGGAAAGTCATATTATAGAAACCAAAGTCGTGTTTGAAGGAGAGAGACGTCTTCAGTGTCACCAGCCGCAGAGAGGTGAAACAAGGTAGGGAAACGGCAGCTGACGTTCTCTAGGGCAGGGGTCTGGACATGGTTCAGTGATTGTGAGTTACTCGTAGGTAAGAGGACTGGCCACATGGGAAATCTTGTAACTTCGCAGACTCAGTTTACCTACCTTAAAAACTTAGACACACCCTACCTGGGATCCAGAGGAGTCTAAACTAATGAATTTGTACAGATCCCAAGATGTAAGGCATTGAATGGAATGAGGGAGTCTTATTTTTTTTTTTTTAAAAAAAATAACTTTATTTATTTAGACTGCCTTGGGCCTTCGTTGCTGTGCGCGGGCTTTCTTTAGTTGCAGCGAGTGGGGGCTACTCTTCGTTGTGGTGCACAGGCTTCTCATTGCGGTGGCTTCTCTTGTTGCGGAGCACGGGCTCTAGGCATGCGGGCTTCAGTAGTTGTGGCATGCGGGCTTAGTTGCTCTGCGGCATGTGGGATCTTCCTGGCCCAGGGCTCGAACCCGTGTCCCCTGCATTGGCAGGCGGATTCTTAACCACTGCACCACGAGGGAAGTCCGAGGGAGTCTTCTTATAAACAACAAGCCTGTACTGCAAATTTGAATATGTTATGCACTCTCATTTTGCAAGGATTTTAAATGTTCATCGGTAGTCCTAGGGGATATAAGGATGCTCAGAGGGGAAATAAGAAGTGAGTGTCATGCTTCAGAGGCTGGCCTTCTAACCCAGGCAGGGTCAATTGGCAAAGCCACATAACTGTTCAGAAAAATAATTATGTCATCTGCAAAGTACTGTAGGTATAATATCTACAAGCATTTTGAAAGAGCTGAAATATTGATGAGCGTATTAGAAATAATTAAAAGCTTCTGAACCAAAGCACTTTAAAAAATTCCTTAAAATTTTAATTCACTCTGAAAAATAAAAGAGCATTAGGGTAGGTGGTAGGCAAACACTTTGCCAAAAGCTCGTGTATTAGAATCTTAAAGCGTTTTATCCAAATTTTCTTACTTATCTATGCTTTAGGACAGGAGAAGGATGACATATAACATGCACCAGTTATGGCCCAGAGAGGTTGATATGGCTTTCAAAGTAACACAGCCACAGTGAGCTGAGGATCTAACTCACCCTGTGTTCTTCCAACTTTGGTATACACACCACCTTAATTACAATCCTGACAAGCATACCTCATCCTGTGCCTGATCCCTTAACAAATATTTGCTTATGTAATGAATCGGAGCCCCAAATTGAAATGGCCCAACCGTGGAAATAAATACAAAACAGCTGTCAGAGCTGCTGGTGTAAATTCCAAAGGGTGGTCCCTCTTCAGGGTATATCTTCTAGAAGCCTCAGGGAAGGGGTGTTTTGGAAGTCTAAATGTGAAACATTCACATTTTAGCATATTTTCCTCTCTGACTGCCAGAGAAGAACAAGAACAGGCAAGTTGTAGACTTAACTAATTAAAACATCGTCAGGATCAGCAAAGATCTGAAATGGGGTCCACGCTAATTAGGCTCTGGGGCTGTGCCCTGACGGAGAGTACTCTGAAAACAGCCCCTGCTCTTCAAATGGGCTTTGCCCTGACCAAGAGCATGCAGTGGGCATCATGCAGTTGCTTTGCAAATTCTTCGACTAGCCTTGACTTGATTGTGCCTTACAGATTTCTGTCACTAATAACAGCAACTTGCTTAACATGACTGCTGCCTCTATTTCTTTATTTGAAAATTATAACTGACTACTTGTCCCTCCCACCTTCAAAATTATTTATGAAGAATTTTATGAGGAGTTCTTAAGTTTAAGTAAAAGAGTCAGCAAGCAATCATTAACTTGTGGGATATGCAAAAGGGAAAGATATGGATTTTACTCTTCAAGAATGTGCAATTTATTGGGGAGGACAAAATGTGTATACAGATGGTCCCCGACTTACGATGGTTTGATTTACAATTTTTTGACATTACGATGGTGTGAAAGTGATACACGTTCAGCAGAAATTGTAGTTCAAATTTTGAACTTTGATCTGTTCCCGGCCTAGTAAAATGTGGTCCAATCCTCTCTCGTGATGCTGGGCAGTGGCAGCCCCCAGTCAGCCACACGATCACGAGGGAAAACAACCGCTACGCTTACAACCTTTTTGGACTCGGACAACCATTCTGTTTTTCACTTTCAGTACGTTATTCAATAAACTACTTGAGATGGTCAGCACTTTATTATAAAATAGGCTTTTGTTAGATGATTTTGCCCAACTGTAGGCTAATGTAAGCGTTCTGAGCACTTTTAAAGTGGGCAAGGCTAAGCTAGGTAGGTTAGGTGTATTAAATGCATTTTTGACTTAACATTTATTGGGTTCATCGGGATGTAGCCCCATTGTAAGTCAAGGAAGATCTGTACTCAAAAAAATTAGCAGAAAATGGTTGGCACAGTTTGATCAAGAGCTAGGCATTTTGGTTCTTGCTATAAATGTAATGGGGATTCAGAAAATGGTGGGACTAGCTAACATTCATTGAGGTTTGATTACTTGTAAAGTTGTACATGCAGTTAACTCCCAAAGCCACCCTGTGAGGTAGGTGCTATTTTATTGAGGGGAAAGTGGAATCTCTGAGAGGTTAAGTGGCCAGCTGGTAAAGAACAGACCCAGAGTTTCAGCCCAAGTCTCCTGGACTTCAGGACTCCTTGCTCTTGATCATGGCACGGTACTGGGTCCTTCATTCAGGGATCCAGGATTCAATTATCTCCACATTTGCCCTCCTCACTTCCCAGCCGTTTGATTTCTGGACTGAGAAATATTTTCCTCACTGTATTTTTTGTTCCTGGCAGAAGGCAGTGGCAGGTTGAGAGTGGCTTAAGGAAACCTTAAGATACAGAGTGATTGGTCTTACCACCCCTCTTTGCAAAGCATCTCACAAAACTCAGCATTGTATGATGTTTATCAGTGACTATGACGAGGCAGCTTTTTCAGGTGAGAGAATTTCTGCACCCTGATGAATCTGTGCTTCATTACGGTGCTGAGAAGTACAGGATGCTTTGGAAGCAAAGGGAAAAGAGAACACGGCAACCTAATTGGTCACTACCATGAATCTATACTCAGGGGACAGATAGCACGACCAGAGGTAATAGCTTACACACATATTCTTGAGCTGTGCAATAGATGGAAAAGGGTCCCAGATGGATTGGGCAGGGGCTTAGTTCCAGGATTACGATGAGACAGCGGGTAATTATTGAGTGGCAGGGCCTCAGCCCTGATTAGTATCTGCAAGCTTGTTCCCCTCCTTCAGAGGAAAGCATTGATAAAGGTAAACCATGCTGCTCCATGTCCTTCCTGCAGCACAAAACAACACATTTCAATCTAACAGGATCACGTCTCCACTTTGATCACAATCTGTTACCTAGATGTCTTTGCAAATTAATCAGTCCTGCTTGTTTAGCTCCACTCAGTTTGTACTGCTAAATTAATAAATGTACCAGGAGTAACAGAACACATAATTAAATTCTACAGTTTAATCTCCACATAATAATTTTGATCTTAGTCTGGGGCCTCTGTTCTAGCCAGTAGAATGCAGAACAAGCACAACCTTCCCTGGGTGGTTTATACTAACAACCCCCCTACAGAGGGACCCTATGACTGAAAAATCAGAGAAGTCCTGCTAGAAAAATGCAGAAAACCAACAAAAAACCGTGTGCTGGGCTTCAAGGCAGAAAAGGCAGGTGAACTAAGCAGCTGGGCTTCTGGGCTGTCTTTAAAATCGAAAGCCCCCTTTTGGCAAAATTATACAGACTTTCTTGTTTCAAAAACAAAGGATGTGTGTATGTCAAATGCAGTACCCTGGGAGACTGCAAACCAACACCTCACTACAGGCTGGGAGCTCTTCTGGAGAGAACTTGGAACCTTAGTGTGGGCTCTTTCATAATGGTCTGATGTAACGGATTTGCTTTACTTGAAGGTCATCAAACTGATAACCCAGCTTGTGTGCTTTGACACCGAGGCGGATGTGAAGCTCATACAACATCTTGGGCCTGAGTTTTCCTGCAGGTCTTAAAGTTTTTTGTAGGTTTTTCATTGGGTACCTATTAGGAATGTGAAAATGTTTTTCATTTATTTTGTAAAAACTCATGTATACTTTTATTTTTTTTAAATAGGGTCTCTCTAGCCCTTTCCCACTTCCAGATTATATAACTTACTGGATGTCATGCTCATGTGTACTATTAAAAGCTGGTCATTTTAATGTTAGTTGAACATGTGCAGAGAAAATTATTTGATACTCAGCTGAGATGAATTGTTGCATTTGATTTGAGTTCCTGATCTTGGGTAGCATTATGCTGTCTTCATTTAAAGTTTATCTTGCTGGCTATATGCTGGCATCATTTCCTTGATTTCAAAAGCAATGGAGTCTGGGCAAGACAGTATCCGTTGCAAGAATACTGAGCTGGGAACTGGGAAATGTGAGTTCATGATTGGACTCTGCCACCACTGACTAATGACCTGGGCAGGGCACTTGACCTCTGTGGGTCTCAATTTTCTCATCTGAAAAATAAGGGGGTTGGACTAGATAATCTCCAAGAGACAAATTCTATGTGTCTGTGATTCCACTCACACTGAGTCAAATGGGAATTAAGGCAATTATGGGGATAATGCAAACTGAAGGGACACTTCTTTTTTTTTTTTCCTTTCCATGATTGGGGTATTTCAGGCAAAACTGGTTGTTGAGTTTAGTTTTTAACCTGAATTATATAGATAATTGCCTTAGTTCTGCCACTTAATTGTGTGTCTGTCAGCATAGGCTTGATGTTTCTACCAGATAACCAATGATTAAAGTATTTGGTTAAATATTCAGCAGAGTGGAATTTTCATTCAGCCTTGCTAAAAAAAAGGGGGGTGAGGGGGTGTGTGTGAGTGTGTGTGTTTGTGTGTGTATAGCCCAGGGGGTAGGGAAGGGATTATGCATCATTTGAAAGTGTGTAATATTTGGGTCACCAATGTTTTACCTAAAATGAATAGATTTCATTTCAAAAATAAGTTGGTCTTGTCACAAAAGATCTCCAACATAAATTAAACATGAGGAATGCAGCTGTGCAGTAAGATGTTAAAATACAGATGGTTTCTGGAAAAATAAAATGAGAAAGGCTTAAAGGAAAGGTTTTAACCTGAAATTAGTTCAAGTATTATTTGCTTAAATACTCTGGCATGCATTTGTGTAAATGCACCATCTATTTTTATAAAAATGACTTTATTTTGGCCTTTTGAATTATAGATTAGAAATGTCTGGTGAAGGGGGGAAGGACTAGTTTATACACCTTCTGGCTTTCATCTGAAAGATTGAGGGATTAAAACAATTAACTTCATTTTTATAATAAAATAACTCATTGCTACTTACACAAATGGATCATATTGTGGTTCCCCTTTAAATCTTTTCTAAAAGCACCATCAATATCATTTAATATGTGGAATTCCCTGAGGAAAAACTATTAAAGTGTCCGTATGTCACCCATGTGAATTACAAATGAATTAATTATGACTGGTGCAATTACAAGGAATAGTTAATGAAGCCATAATGACCAGACTCTTGTGGTTAATTTTCAAAGCACAGTGAGAGGGAAATGTGGCAAAAGGTCCCCAAAGAAAACAATAAGCTTTGTGTACTCACCTTGGAGTCAGGGTCTTTGAGTGTGCCATGAAACAGGGCTTGTGGAGAATACTTACTATTCAGATGGAGCCTTCCTACAGTCCATAACCAGCTCCCCATGGGTTCAGATGTCCTAGCAGGAGCTTGACCAAGCCAGCAACACCAACTAGTCAATCCTGTTGACCAAAAACATCACTATCTTACTTTAAGTACCTAGCAAGAGAGAAGGATGGTGGAAGTTTCAACGATGATAGGGTTTTTATTGAATCTGCTCCTTTACATTTCACCGCTTCTAGAAATAATCTAGGGCAGTTTACAAAAATACATGGAGTTAAGCAAGATAAATTAAACATAGGTGAGAAAAGTGAGGTAAAGAAGGTATCTGACTATTTGCCTAGAAATTCACCTTCTTAAACGCACACACACAAATATTAGGCCTTTAAAGACATATTTTTAAGTTTGAGTATGCAAAACTATATTGTTATGTTATTAGCAGTAAATAGCAAGGTCTATTTGTCAGTTTTTTTAAAATATGAGGCCTGGGAGCTTGAGTCCTTACCACAGTGAGGAAAGCCCTGGCTAGATCCATCGGGTGCTCGGGCCAAGCCCCTTCCTGAGGTCATGCTCTTCCTGATAGGAGCCAGGGCTGGAAGACAGTCAAGGAAGAAGGGAAGGTCATGATAACAAGTTAACCCTGCAGAAACCCAGAGGATCAGGTTCTAATGTCCCCACCCCCTTTCACCTCCATGAATGTATTTATTCACCTCTGTGGATGAGAATTAGCTAATATCTGTCAAAATAACAACTAGCAGGATCCAAAACACACAGAGGACTAAGTAGTACTTACTACCTAGGGTATTTTTATAGTGGTTTATCTGTATAATCTACATTCACTTTTTTTTCAAGGGATAAAATCCATGTCAAGGTCTATCGTAGCTGTCCATCTCTGATTGGCTTACTATTTTTTAATGTCAAGAGGCATTCCAATAGGAAACTCTCTTCAAAAACATCTGTGAGTGGGACTTCCCTGGTGTCCAGTGGCTAAGACTCCGAGCTCCCACTGCAGGGGTCCTAGGTTAGATCCCTGGTCAGGGAACTAGATCCCACATGCTGCAACTAAAGATCCAGCACACCGCAACAAAGATCCCACAGCAGCAAGGAAGATCCCGCATGCTGCAACTAAGACCCGGCACAGCCAAATATATAAATAAATATTAAAGAAAAATATCTATGAGCGCTGCCTCAAAGGAGAAGGTTCTTATGCATTCAGTCTTATGAAAATATTGCTGAAATACTGCGTGCCAAGCACTTGACTAGGTGCTGGGGATTCAGTGATAAACTGACTAAATACCTATCCTCGTGAAAACTGTAATATTGCGGGATGCCAGGCAAGGAAACAGACACTTGTACATGTGTAGCATGCTCTACATGGGGATTGGCAAGGGGCTAGGGAAGCCCCAAAGGAAGGATTCCTAGTCTTGGCGGGGGCTAAGGGGGGGTGTTCAGAGAAGACTTCCTGGAAGAAGTTGACTTTTAAGCCAAGATCTAAAGGGTGAGGGAAAGGCAAAAGGGCATGTATGGAAAGTGAATGCTCTAGGTATAGGGAACAGCAAGGGCAAAATCCTGGAGTTTACATAACAATGGTAGCTAACATGTACTGAGTGCTTACTCTGTATGGCACTCTTCTAAGCACTATATATACATATATTTCCCCCCCTCACAATAACTCTATGAAGCATAGCATTCTCATTTTGTAAATGGAGAACAGAGCAGTAGAAAGTTTAAGAAACTTGCCCACGGTCGTTGAGCCAGTAATTGGAAGGTCTAGGATTCAAGTCCACATCATCTATTCCAAAGCCACCATGTTTAATGACAAAAGCTATACTGAATTCTCATGATGCTTTAGGGGAATTGAAGTGGTCATTGTGGTTGGAGTGTGGCAGAGCGAGGATAGATGAGGCTGCAGAGGTTACCAGAGGCCCAGTCATGAAGGTTCTTTTAGAAGCAGAGCCCCTTTCCTCTGAAAATAAACACGAGGGTAGAAAGATGGGGAAGGATAGTCCTATATGGCTTTGGATACCATTTGTAGGAGCTGATTTTTTTGTTTTTTGGTCCCTTTTTTCAGCTTGTTTGCACTAAATATAGGAAAGAGTAACAACATAAATTAAGCAAAATATGACTTACTGGACTTTTATCAGTAAAGTACAATAAGGTAATATAATAATGATGATGATCACAACAGTAGCAGTAGTAACCAGTTGACGTCTACTGTGGTGGCCTTGCAGACTTTTTTCATCCTGGGCTTCTCAAGGGCTAGAACATCCTAACTTCCAGCTGTGACACCAGTAGGTTGGGCATCAATTCAGAAGGCCTCTCAGAAGTTGTTCGCTTCCCAAACCATAGATAGGAAACCCTGTTCTCACTGCTGTAGGGGAGGTCTGGGATCCCACACAGCACCCACTGCTCCTCAGCAACTCTGATCATCTGATCTCATTTCATAAAATAGTGAGGATACAATAAAGTGGAAAAAAATGATAAGGGTACTTTTTCTTCATGTCTTAGAAGTATGCATGAAAAGGGGGAGAATCTAATACAAGGTGGAACGAGAAATGTAACGGATGGATGTGAACACAATGAGAAAGAATAAATATACTCAACCTTAGTACTTTTCTAAGAACAGGAGAACTATGCTTTAAAGAAAGAAGTAAGAATTCAGGTTATTTAAACCTTTCTTGGGGATCTCAGTATACCTTTTATAACCTGGGGCTAATATCTGTACAAGGGCTAGATCTAAACTAGGATCTACCCCACCTAGGATGGGGATCTTTTGAGTCCTCATCTCAAAATCTCCATTCGCTGAGCACAAATGCCACAGGCAAAGAACTGGTTAAAAAAGAGGCAGCCTTGTTGTCACTTATAATTAAGTTAAGGAGACAAAGCAAGGAGCGTAAATGATGACAGAGACGGTAGCCACCATTTATGGAGAGCTCACTATACACCAGGCACTGCACCGAGCATTCAGTGTGAATGATCTCACTTCATATGCACAATGCTTCAATGTGTTAAGACTATTCCATCCTACAGATAAGGAATCAGGGTTTGGAGAGATTAAGTAATTTGCTCGAGGTAACATAGACTAGTAAATGTGGCCCTGGGATCTGAACCTAGCCTTTTTCATTCTAAGGCCATGAGAAATAGTGTTCAATATAAACATGTACTATGGGGCTACCTAATAAAATATAAATGAAATTCATAAAAATCACATAGAGGATGAAGAGGGTGATTCATGAAATGGTTTCAAAGGGGAGAGAGATGTGAAAGTAAACTTTATTTATACTTTAAATATACTATCATTTGGTATTTGGTTATCATCTATTAGATCAAATGTTAAGAGATGTATGTCTGATTCCAGGCACCTTAAATTCATCTCTATGTCCATCTTATTTTTAATTTTCTTAAAGAATTAAGAAATTAGAATGTTGCTGTGTTGAGAGGCATCATTTCACCAATTTTAAACTCCTTGTCAATCCTATACCTGAAACTGCTTCAGAAGTGCAATACGGTATCTCTTTGCAGTAAAACTATAAAAATTGTGAATATGGTGCATTACAGCAAGTAGACCAACCAAATCTTGGTGCCTAGAGTGAAAGCATTTAGAATGTACAAAATAACCACTTAAACCACTTTATTTTTTGTTTGTTTCTTTGTTTTAATCTAATTGCACAGAATGCAGAACTCAAAAGTTATCAAAAAGGCATGTAGAGAAGTATCCCTTCTACACTTGTTCCCCAGCTACCCAATTCCTTTCACCAAAGTCAAACACTTCATGTTGTTTGTTTATCACTCCAGGGACATTTTATGTATATTCAAACTTACTTGTATGTCTTTGTGCCATCTATCACCCCCATTTAAGACATGAGGTAGCATACTGCATACACTGTTCTCCCCCTTTTTTTTTCTAACTTAGCAATATATTTTGGCAGATCACTTCATATAGGTACATAAAAATCTTTCTCACTTTTTATGGCTATGCTAATAATTTATGTAACCTCTTTCCTATGATATACTGAAATTATTCCATATACAAACTAATATGTCTGTAGGAAAAATTCCTAGAAGTGGGATTGCTGGGTCAAAGTGTAAGTGCATTTGTAAACTTGATAGCCCCAAACTGCTTTCCAAAGAGGCTGCACTAATTTAAATGCCCCCAGCAGTCTACGGCAGTGCCCATTTCCCCACTGTCTCACAAACACAGCACCATGCACTTTTGATCTGTGCTAATCTGATAGGTGAAAGCAGGTATCTCAGTATAGTTTCACCTTGCATTTCTCTTCCTATGAGTGATGTTGTGCCAGAGATGACAATTTACAGTGATTTTCCTCTTCTTGGTGTCTCTCGTGATGCAAAGCACATAGGATGACTAATTGCACACTCTGTGAAGGATTATCGAGGGAATGACATAGGAATACTAACATAGTCTGAATTGTCAGGTCTTAAAAAAAGAAAAAAATCAAAAGTAAAACTCATCGTTCACTGAAGGAACTATACAAATCAACAGCAGAGAAAGTAATTTGCAAAAGGTGAGGCCTCAAGTTGTCAAAATTGTGTTTCCTTGCTTTGCTACTTAGATTTTTCTAGATTGGAGGAAAGCCCTTCAAAGAGCAGAGGTTCCATCGGGAGAGGCTTGAGGATTAGCTGCCAGGCTGCCACCCTTAGACAAATCTTTGACAAATTCCTGCCTGGAGGATCCTGGGAAAAGACCTCACTTTCCTTCAAAAGGGTCTCAGGATCACTTTAAAGTCGGCAGTAAATCCCAATTGCTCCTAATTAGGCCTCTGTTTGGTTAATTGCTCTGGGAACTCCCTGGGAGACAGCAGAAAGCCCGGGACCTGCAGTGGCTTGGCTCTAAGTGTGTGCGACGGCCCGTTGAGAGCAGGACCTACGGAGCTGCTCCAAGCGGCCGGGCTCGGAGCTGCTTGGTGACGCCTGGAGAGGCAGAGGTAGGGAGCCAACGGGGCCTGGGAACAGTAAATGGAGGAGCAGCAGGCCCTGCTTCCTCCTTCCTGAAAAAGGAATCAGGAAAAGCTTGCCTTCTAGTCACAGCTCTGTAAAATATTCTTTGCAAAGCCCAGGAGGTTACTGGGCTTTAGCACAGGTGCTGAAGAGATACAAAGTGCCCAACCCTTAAAAAAAAAAGTGAATATGAGCTTTTCTACCTCCCTTTTCATCCATACTGCCCTTTAATTTCTAACAAAGGCACTGCTCTGTAGTTGTTGAAGTGAAATCAAATAGCAACTTGGAAGGCATACTAGAGTGTCTAAGGCATTTCCATATATGTTAATATATATTAGCACATGTGCTCCTACCCCTCGTAGGGAGAGCTGGTATTACTGTTAGTTCCATTCTATCCAGGAGGACCCCGAAGCTCAGGGAGATTAGGAGACTTGCCCAAGGGACACACAGACACAAAGAAGAGAGCTAAAACTGAAACCCGTTTCATCGTGTTAGCCCCTTAATACCATTCTGAGGTCGTAAATCTCACGTGTTTAAAATATATTAATTAATTCCATAAATATTTATTAACTTCTACTATGTGTCAGCACCAGTTAAGGATGCTAACGATATAGCACTGAACAAAACACACAGGTCTCATCTGTCACAGGGCTGACATTCTAGTGGGTGAGATAAACAACAAACAAAAAATACGTCAGGTGATGATTTACCATGTAATTTTTATTTTCCAAATCCCTTCCTTTTTGAGTGTGAGAAGGGGAGTTTTTTTATAATTACCCTAAGACAACAGGTATAAAATAGGACTGTCCTATGCAAAAGGGGACATCTGGTCTCCCTAGCTATGAAGAAAAACAAAGCTAATAATGTCACAGAGTATGGTGACATATAAGCAAGAACCAGGAGACCTGGATTCTTGGTCTGAATTGTCCTCGAATTCCCGTGTTACCTCTGGTTAGTCACCTCAATTTCTGTGGGCCAGTTTTCTCCAACCATGAAATAGTTATCAATAGTCTGCCTCTTGTGTCATCTGGGGGGAATTCAAGGAGTTCTATCTATAAAGTACATTGTCTCTATAGAGGAATGATACACAGTCTAGAAACCTGGATTCCACACCTGTCTCTTCAAGAAAGTAGCTATGTGTCCCTGTTGGCTGAGTTTTATTCTTTCCGTCCTTCACCCTTTTATTCAACCATTTACTATGTGCTCTCAAGAGGAATGTGTTTCCTTATTATTATTATTTTTTTTTGTGGTATGCGGGCCTCTCACTGTTGTGGCCTCTCCCGCTGCGGAGCACAGGCTCCGGATGCACAGGCCCAGCGGCCATGGCTCACGGGCTTAGTTGCTCCGCGGCATGTGGGATCTTCCCGGACCGGGGCACGAACCTGTGTCTCCTGCATCGGCAGGCGGACTCTCAACCACTGCGCCACCAGGGAAGCCCTGTTTCCTTATTTTTATAGAATGGAACTAATAATACCTCACCTACCTGCCTTGTCCATTTACTAGTGGTGTAAATCACAGCCCCTAAAACTGAAGGATCCTGCAAGATATTTGATCCAGATTGGGATTTGGGGGCAGTGTGGAGGAGTTAAAATAGCATTCCTTGAATTTTACAAATGAGGTCAGAGGCCCAAGGTCATACGGCCTGTGGGCGAGAGAGGGCACACACCTCTGGTTGTCAGGGCTGAGCTCTGTCAGCTACTCCACGCAGCTTTCAAAATGGGATATAGTTGGAAGAATGTGGTCATGAGTGAAGAACATCTCTCAAATGAGGTCTCCCAGAGCTGATGTTTGCTTTGACTTTCCAAATTGGAAAAGACTGATATAGTTGTCAAACTTTAAATATAAAAATCTCTGATAATCGGGGAAGATGTTTTTGTCACCCTTTGTTATGTCCACTGCTTGACTCTTTTTTAAAACATGAAAACCCCACCCGTTCCATCTTCTGACTTATCTATCTAATTCTACCTAATAGCTACATCAATTCCAAAGGCACCTGGATTCCCACAAAGTAAATGCAGAAGCAGAAGGGCATTTTCACAGCAGGAACCGGCTATGTGCAAATGAACTTGTAACAAGGAGGTGAGTCCCAGAGTGTGTGAGTGTGTCCGTGGTCTGCCCTCCAGGCTGAGGGCAAGCTGGCTGACCCAGCCTTCCCCTGAGGTCCTGTTTACCCAACAGGTTGATATTTTTCTCAGTTATTGGGAGGTGATAATGTGTTCCACATATGAAATTCATATCATTTGTGTTTGGCCTCCTTTGCCATGCTAAGGGTTGCAAGGGGCACCATTTTAAAATTAATTTGCTGGGTGTTCTGTCTATCTGTGAGAAACAGGAGGAAGCAAGCCTGGTCCGAGTATTTATCAGACACATGCCGCCCATCTGCCAGAGCTAGGTCGAGGAGGATTTGCTGTTAATCCTTCAGACCCATCTGTAGGGGGTTCAAAATGCTGACCAGGAAGCTAGACAAGATGAGGTTTATTTAATTAGAAAAATGGCTCTGGAGGTTACTGGAAATCACTCTGAAGAAGGAAGGGCTTTCGACGGCGTCACTCCTGCAGGGGTGGGAGTGGGCTCAAAGTGGAGAGAGTGCTGAGCTTGTTTTGTGTTGGGCTTGGGGGGTGTGTTTTGGTCTGGCAGTGGTGTGGCCTGGACAGGGGAGAAAGCTTCCTCCCTGGTGAGGCATGAACCAGGACCAGCCTGAGTTGGGACAATATCACAGGAAGTTCATGTGTGGGGCGCAGCGCTGAGCCACGAAGACCAGCATTTGCTTTGCAAGTTTGGGTACAGACTGACGAAGTCCAAGGAGCTGGGTGAGGCCAGAGCGGGATAAGGTGGCAGCTGAATTCCTAGCACTGAAGCCAGCCTGCTAGAGGCTGAAAGCAGCTTGGGGCAAAAACTGTTACCTACACTTAAGTCCTCAAAATGTGCTAGAAGATTCTTGTAACTGGGGCTTATTGCCATTTGAGATCCATTTTTGGAGGGAAGGGAAACAACAAAATTGCATTAAAATTTTCCCCAATGGAAAAAATGACATCCGTTCAAAACAAAATAACCAGCAATCGCATGTTTCCTTTTTAGTATGAAAATATTATTAGCATAATTGGTTTCTGCAGGGCTGCCATTTGGGACAACTGGGCAGGGGAAATTGCGTGCCTTCCCCCAGCTTCTGATTGTTATTTCATGGCAATATAAAGCATGACAATTTTCACTGAAGTGGGTCAAGATAAGCGGTCCCCTCTCTGCCTAGGGCTTTTTGAAATGGTATTCCTGTTGCTAGCCAGATTCCTGGACACTGGTCTCCCAGGGATCACATTTTTTGAGGCTGAGTTTTTAAGGGTTATCATCCAGGGATCAGGGGCCAGAAACTCACCTGGGAGTAGGTGTCCAATAGAAGCAATTGTTTGCTAAAAAGAACAGAACATTTCTTTTAGGAATTGTCAACCACTCAGAGGAGCATGAAGTTCTGGGCTGCTCTCTGCAGCCTCTGCCTGTCCCTCACACTGGGGGACGCATGGTTTGAAGCAGCAGGGTTGCCCCAGGACATCAGTCTTTTCTTTTTCTTTGTTTTTATTTTTTTTTAACATCTTTATTGGCGTATAATTGCTTTACAATGGTGTGTTCGTTTCTGCTGTATAAAAAAGATATATGTATACATATATCCGCATATCCCCTTCCTCTTGCGGCTCCCTCCCACCCTCCCTATCCCACCCCTCTGGGTGGTCCCAAAGCACCGAGCTGATCTCCCTGTGCTGCTTCCCACTAGCTATCGATTTTACATTTGGTAGTGTAAACTGGGACGAAGTGAGAGAGTAGCATCAGTCTTTTCAATTCACCTTCTACCTTAGAATTTCCCAGGAATTCTTTCTTCTTCCACTTTCGAAACTGGCTGATAGGAGATGCCAGGAATCCTGGGAAAGTTAGGAGGCAATCTCGCTCCTGGTATCCAAACTCAACCATATAAAGATGTCTAGAGCATAACTGTGAGGAAAGAGAGAGCTGGGTAGTACTCACTGGAGAGGGAGTTTCAGAGAACATTCCTCTTCTAAACAGAGCTATCAGATTCACACTGCACCAACAGCACTTCAGCATTTTGACAGGGTGGACTAACCAGTCATTTCAGTGGAAAAACAGCCAGTCAAGTTCTCAGGGTCATGTAAAACACATGGTCACTTAACGGCTTACATTCCCCATTTCCCACCATCCAACTGAAATGTTCCACCAGAATGTTTTTTTTTTTTTTTTAAAAAAGCTGGGGAGGCAGCAAAACCCAAAGGCTCTTTTGGTTGTTGAAAATAAAATTGAATTCTACTGTAAAAGAGAAACTCTTTAGTTGCAGCCTTTCTGCTTTCTCTATCAAAATATACTTCTTTTCAGACCTAGAGGAAGGGATACTATATTGAATTTTAAAAACGAACGTTTTATCTGTAATTATTGATGACTTATTTTGTCTTTTCAGTAAGAGCCCCAAAAGCCTTTGAGCAGCTGGTTATAGGAGATATGATATTCAGTATCAAGTAAATGCATGTTTGGAAACATTATGGCTTAAACTTAATTTTTTAGACTAAGTATCTATCTTCGTTCATATAAGTTAAGCAAAGCAATAGTTGAGTGTGTGAAATATTTAGTGTGGGCAGTTCCTTGCAGCAGAGACTGTAGAAGATGGATTATAATTTTTTTCAACCAGAATTTTTCACTAATTTTCCTCTGCATAGATTTTTTTAAAATTGAATATTGGGCAGTTCTATGTGCTCCTGTTTTCTGGAGTTGTTTTAAAATTTGCCTATGATTGTAATTGTTTTGAAGATTTCACCAGTAACCTGAGTGAACTCAGGTACTTCCCTTGGTGCTGGCTTTAAAGATCATTAAACGATACTCTTTTTAAAATGCCAAATTAATCACCAGCCTTGCAAAGTCACAAAAATCACCATCTTGCCACCAAAGAACGCTGTCCCTAAGGGAACTTCCCTTTTTGTTTCCAGATCTGCAGGCCTTTACACTCAGCTCTCTTTACCTTATGAAAACCTGGGACTTAAGGACAACAGGTTCTAATGCACCTGAAGAAAATGCGATTTTTAAGCCAGGACTATAGAAGGGGAGGCTTCCTCCTTTCCTCCGGAGACTCGGGGGGCCTTGTCTCACTGCAGTGGAGTCTGGCTTTCAGTGACTTGTGCATTGGCAGGAGGGCTCCTCTTGGCATTATTTCCCTTGAATATTAACTAGTGAGCTTGATGGCCACTGCAGGGTTTCAGAAGATTGAATTTAGACCAGGAGCATTCCTAACCTGGGCCCATGATGGGCTTCAGAAGACCTGAGATCCCCTAGAAAATTTAACACTCGTGCATGCATGTATGCATATGTGTGTGTTTCTTAAAAGAAGGATCATGGTTTTCGTCAGATTCTCAAAACAATCTCCCAAAATTAAAACAATGATTTTTACAGCGAGAGGTGTTGCAGTGCTCCATCCCCTTCTGCGAAGGAGCACTTGAAAAACCCAGGTGTGGTCTTCCCAGCAGAGGCAGCAGACCTTATTTTATCTCACTTCCAGGCCATTATCACTTAGTGTCTGTATTCCCATATTTGCTTCTAAGTTCTTTGTCTTCCTTATCTTGCCCTTGAAGGACCCTTTTTTCTTTTAAACCAAGGTAATACCTTTGTATTCCCCGCCCTTGGTTATTTCTGATTCTTGCTGTTGATAACACTCCAATCTTTTATTAACTGGTTGATCTTTCACTCATTTATTCTTTCTTTCTAGAGTTCTGGGAAAGAGCTTTGGAATTAGGCCATTGGTATTCAAATTTAGATCTGCCACTTACTGCCTGTGTGCCCTTTGATAAGTTAACTTTCCTGAAGTCTCATCTGAAAAGCAAAGATGGTAATAGTACTCAGTTTATTGTGAGGCTTAAGTATAATCATGCATGAGAGTATTTAATTCAGTGCTGAGAATATCATATGTTATCATAAAAGGTAAAAAAAAAATTCATTCCATGAATACTTAAGGATCCACTGGTGCCAGGCACTGGGCAGGTTGAAATCAATGCTGACCTAATAACAGATTGAGCTCTCTGTTCTCCTCGGCTCATGATCTTCCCAGTAAAAACCTGTTATCCTTGGCAAGACGCTACAAAGTCCATTTGCAACATTTAATTAGCACTTCTTTGCCATCATCCTGGCCATTCCTCCTACCAATAATAGTAATATAACAACAGCCACAAAAATGGCATCAAGTACATATGTAGTGTTACTACATTAAAGGTACAATTCCAAGCACTTTCCACATGTGACTGGTTTAATCTTCACAATATCCCTTTGAGGTAGGTTCTGTTTATTCTGTTCATTTTATGGATGAGGAAATTGAGGCACAGAGAGGGTAAGTAACTTGTCCAGAATCACACAGCTGGTAAGTGGCTAAGCCAGGTTTAAATCCCACAACGTGACTCCAGAGATGGTGCCCCAGACTGACTTATACTTAATAATAATGCAGAATAAAAATATTAAATAAGAACGTGCCCCCTCTCTCCTTTCAACCATACTTCCTTTAAAACCTGTCGTAAAACCCCCTTCCCCCATAAAGCCTTATTTAATATTATCACTACAATGCTTTTGCAACTCCTGACCCCTGAATTATTCTTTGTACAACCCTTATTTGTCCCCTCAATGTGTTGTTTGCCAGTGTTCAACTGTTTTTCCCTAGCTAGACTCAAGTTCCTCAGAACCAAAGATTGTTATCATTTGCTGATCTGGATGCCTTCATGGTGCCTAGTTGAAGACTATTCCATTGGGGGACAATCCAAACATCCTTGGAGACGTATAGTTATTTTGGGGCTCTATTCTTTATTCAGTGAGTGTTTATGGATCATCTATACCAGCGCAGCGTCCCCAGCACTATGCATGTAGCAGTGAAAAGAGGCAAGCAAGGGTGCTCAGGATGCCTGTGACATGGGGTGGTGCGGTGGGGAGAGAAACACGTAAATAGCTCTGGGCAAGGGCTAAGAGAAGGGCACAGTTTGAGGATGGTCTATATAGAATGGGGTTTGGCTCAGTCGAGGAGGTCAGGGAAGGCTTCCTGGAGAAAGGGATGCTTTCACTGAGACCTGAAGGATGAGTAGCCCTTACCCAGGTAAAGGAGCGATGGGGAGCATTGGCAGCAAAGGCTCTGTGGTAGGAGGGAGAAGCTGGCTGTGAGGAACGGAAGGTCAGAGGGTACCAGGGGAACCATGTGAAGTGAGGTGGCAGCGGTCAGCAGGACCAGGCAGGGCCTTGTTGACCATGTCAGAGTTTGTGTTCATCCAAAGAGCAACAGAAACTATTGAAGGATTTTAAGCCAGGGGAAAATGATGGTAGCTTGGACCAAGACAGCGTTGTTGAAAGGAAAGAATTGGGTATATTTGGTGGCTATTTAGAGGTAAAATGGAAAAGGATTTGGTGATTTTATAGGGAGTCGGGAAGAACCATTTTTTATTGAACACTTTTATGTTCCTGGCACTATTCTAAGTGCTTTACAGGTCATAATTCATGTAATGCACACAACAATCCTATGTGGTAAATGTATTGTCCCCAATTTATATATAAAAAAACAGAGGTGTAGGCCAGTAAATGGCAGGGCTGGGAGTTGGGCCAGGCTTTGGGGGTCCAAGCCCTTACTCTTGATCGCTATCCTGGAGTGCCCTCCTGCTGGCTCCACAGGTGAATGGTGAGGCCATTCAGTGAGACGGAAACAGCAGTAGAGCGCTTGCTGCAAGAGGTGGGCCAGAAAACTGGGGGGTCAGATTTAGACTTGTTGAATTTGAGTTCAGATACATTATGAAAACCAAATTCATCTGATAGTCACCCTCAACCTTTCTCATCTCCTCAGGCAAGTCTTTGCAAGAAGATGTTACCTTCTCAAGGAGGTTTACCTTGACCATTCTGTTCATAACTGTTCTGCCCTGTCTGCTATCCCTTATGTCCCCGACTCCCCTTGTCCTTGATTTTTCTTGCCCACAACATTTATCACCTCTAATGTATTACATCTTTTACTTATTTGTCAAGTATATTGTCACTATCTGTCGCTCCTTTGAGAGTGTAAGCGACTCCAGGGCGGGAATCTTTGTTTTCTTCACTGATGTATCCCAAGGACCTAAAACAGTGCCTGGCACGTGGTGGACACTAATAACTATTTGTTAGATGGATGAATAAAAATGATTTGTCAGCAAGACTGTTTAGAGACTCCCAAATTTGTTTAGAAGACTAGAATTCATGCTTACATGTCAAAATCATGGTAATGGTTAACTAGAATAACTCCATGAACAACTGATTTATATGTTATCTTAGTGGCCACTATTAAATTAGTTGATTAGTTCTATTCTGATGCTTTTTGCCCTTTAGTTTTATAAGGGATGGCTACTGTTTCATGATAGGTGGTATTGTTGAGCTGAAATATTATGCTTGTGTTTTCTATTTTGTTTCCTATTTTTTTCTTTACTCATATTGATATGCTAACATCTTTGATATATTCAGCTAAGTAAGTAAGGCATAGCTGGGTCAGTGGTATGTTTCTTTAATGCCCTCATATCTGATGGCTAAAGCACATGGCTCTCAGATCAACTACTACCCTCAAATATCATCATGATTTGCACTTATTGGAGATTTCTGTCATGAACTGACAGTGATTCAATACCAGCCAGAGAATTTTAACAGGATAGCAAAAGGACATGTTCATTAACCATTTTTCTAGATCCTCTGAGATCTCTCCCTTTACTAAGTAAAACCAGGAGAAAGCAAAATACTTAGTACTACATTTACCTCAGCTGCTGCTCCCTTCCCACAGAGCCATAATTTAGCTATGAGCTTTCTGACCACACAGTGTACAGAGGTGAGTGGAAGAGTCCTCTTAGAATATTTAAAGCCATTAAACAAAAAGCATTTTTCTGTTATCCAACATACCATACTCAAGAAACCACATCATAAATTTCTCCTGGAAATTATTTCCCAGAAAAGAATTTTTCTTTAGTCAAGTGTGCGTGTGCATGTGTGCGTGCATGTGCGTGTGTGCGTGTATGTGTGTATGCGGGCACACGAGTGTGCTTGGTGAGGAAGGGCATCATGTAACCCAACATACTTTCCTCTTTGCCTTAGTTACCTAGAGACTGAAAGCCAAAATCAATCTTCAGCAACACTAATTAACTCCTCTTAGAGAGTTCCTGGAAGACCTGCTTCCCTGCTTCCCCAGATGGTCTCTGTTCTGTTTCTATCTTTAATTGTCCTGTTTGATATGATTTTTCATCTTGTAAGTCAGCTGAAATCCTTTTTTGGAAGATGTGAGATATAATCTGAGTTGTGGTCAGTTCCTTTGGTCTAGGCTCTCATTTCTTGGGTGGGAATTTGAGAATCTCTGGAAGTAATAATAACGGTAAAGATGGACTTTTCATTTCCTGGCCCCGGAAAGTAAAGTGTTAAACATTCAATTCTCCAAAATGTTCTTCACATGAATTTCTGCTCTCAGCGAGTAAGTGGCAAATTCCGGATTCTAACTGCAAACTGCCAGATTCTGAAGCCTGTGTGTCTTAGTATGGGACAACTGAGAAGAAAGAAGCACCACCCATGTTTTCCTGGCTGTACTGACTCAAGAAGGGGAGATTCCCAGGCTCTGGGCCTCACTGGGCCCTTCAGAGCATCTTCCCCTGTCCCCCAGCAACTCTGCCTCACTGCCCGATACCCAAGAGTAGACAAGATGACGCAAGCTATAAGGCAAGGGCTTGACGGGACGTCCTCCACTGGACCCCTACTCTCGGCCTTCCCCCACCATGTCCCTACAAAAGGAAACGGAAAACAACCCTCCCTCTCCAGGTTAGGGATGCCCCAACGACAATTACCCCCCAGGCTCCGGGGCTGGCATGGGGATTCTCCCCCTTGTCTGTCCAGCTTTGCTGGATCCTAGGGAAGATGAGCGCTACTATAATCGTGGCTCTTGAGGGTAGGGTTGGGGTTTCACTTTGAGATCTCTATCCCCCATCTCCAGACGCTGTCCTAGTCCTTTGTGAATTACAAACAGCAGATTTCCAGTAGAACAGGCCTTGGTACTGGCCTCCAGCCTCCTCCTGCCCTGAACTTCCTCTCCGCCAATCATCCCCTCTCCTGACTTGGTTTGAATTTTCCCTTCACTGGATTTTAAGTCTCAAACTCCAGCACCTCCACCCCAACCTCCCTGCATTTTTCTGTTGTTCTTTCTACTTCCCCGAATAGCATGGTATCATGCCAAGCCTTGCATCCCATACTTCAGCTATTAAGTTGTTGGCTAATATTACACAGTGGATTTTGATTCGGATCAGTTAGAGCTAATAGCAATTTTCGGTAAAATATTAACCAAACACACACAAAAGTCGCTCGTGTGGCTCCATCCTCTCCTTCAATAGGATTAATCGAGTTAGCTATTTACTCTTCCCACTACTCCAGTGTTTTCCCACCTTCCACTCCAAACAAGAAATTGACACTAAATTCATTTAATACAAATTTATATTATTGTCTGAGGCATTTTAAGCAATGCTTAATTTAATTTCCTTGTTTGGAGTGTGATATTGGAGAGCAGGACCACAGAGTAATGTAAAAATGGGATTCGCACGTCCACCAGGCACCCAGCAATATTCTCCAGTGAGTCACAAGAGCTCTGTTTACATTCAATTGCAATTCAAATGTGCCAAATCATCTCTCTGTGTGCAGTAAAAAGAGAAGTTGGCCTCTGAAAGCAGATCATTCCACCCCAGGCTGACAAACCCTGAGGGTTTGACCTTCAGGTTGTGGTACAAGTCCTTTTATTTGATTAGACTTCTGACAGGTCAAACATGTTGACTGTTCATAGTCTCCTGGCGTAGTAATCAGTGAGCTAGAGTTCTAGTCTTTTCTGCTTGGGGAGATGGAAATAACCTTTTCTGAGCATCTACAATGTGCCAGGCATTAAAAAAAAACAACAACAAAAAAAAAACCACCTAACAGTGTCTCATTTTTAAGTGCCTCAAAAATCCTGTGGGTAAAAAATCCCCATTTTACTTCTAAAAACCACGAGAAGCAGAGAGGATATGTAACTTGTCCAAGGCCACATAGCCAGTAAGTGTGCGTACAACCATGTACCCCCATAGCGCTGGCATTTTGCATGATCTCTCAGGCCTAAGCGCACAGGGTCACGCCAGTGTGGGGCAGAGTTTCTTAAGGCGTTAAGAATGGTGAGCTTCAGCCAGGCCACTGAGTCCCTGAACTGGTATACAGAACTTGTATGTATGTACACCTTTTTGAGGAGGGGGTCCATAGCTTTCTTCAGTTCTGAAAAGACTCCATGATTTAAAAAATAATAAGCACTTCTGCCCTGGGCTTTCCATGAGGACTAGTGACTGAGGGCTTTGGGGCACTCAACACACATGCTCCTCATTCCGCACTTGGATTTGGCCAGATACTTTAGTAAATACATCAACAACTACGATTTGTTGAGGACCTACTAGGCGCCAGCTCTGCTGAGTGCTCTCATTGATTGGCTGGGGCAGGGGTGGGGGAAGGGTACTGGCATTCCTTTTTAACATCTATTAATTAATTAATTAATTAATTTAGGCCACACCACTAGGCGTGCGGGATCTTAGTTCCCCGATCAGGAAACCAGGGATCAAACCTGTGCCCTCTGCAGTGGAAGCTTGAAGTCTTAACCACTGGACCGCCAGGGAAGCCCCAGCATTCCTTTTAGAGCCCTCAGTCTTGCCTGGTAGTAAGAACAGAGAGCCCCACACCTGCTGAGCATAGAATGTGTCTAGGAATGTTTCTGGCCCCTTGACTGGAATAACCCCATCAAAGCAGGGCAGGGAGAAAAAGAAAGGTTGATGTGAGAGCCAGCAAGCTGGACGTCTGGCTCCTTTTCTGCCATCAACTCCAAATGGCTTTAAGCAGAATGCTCTTGTTACTCTAATAGGCCTATCTCTAAAATAAAAATAGCTAGCTCCCACTCCGCCTCTTAGTAAACCAACAAAACAAACACAAAACAAACTTTAAAAATATGTGGATGTTACTTAAGGTTGTGAAACTAAAGAGCTCCCAGTCATCAAATGCAACTCAATTCATTTCACTGACATCTTGGAATACTTGTTTCCAGACATGTGTGGGGATAAAATAATGAAGACACAACCCCTGGCCTCCAGGGGATTAAAATCTAGTATGTATAGCAAAGCAAGTATATAAAATAGCTGTAGCACAGGTAGAATAGAGTAAACATTGTATGAAAGCTCTCAGTTTCTTGCTGTGGGGGGGGGAGCGATCAGAAGAGGGAAAAATATCTCCCTTGGGGAATGAAATCAGGGAAGGCATTGGTAGGAGGTGGCATTTGAAGACTTGAAAGGATTTCATCAGGCAGAGGACATTTTTGAAGGTTGCGTAAGGGTGCTGCGTAAGGGCATGAGAAATCTGGGACGTAGTTAGGCTATCAGGTGCAGCCAAGAATGCCTGGACAGTGTGGGCCTGCTAAGCCTGCTGTGGAAGGCGGACAGCTAGGCTAGAGAGAGGGCCCGATGAATTTACATATTACCCCCAGAGAGTCTGATTTTTTTTATTTTTTTTTGGCCGCACTGCGAGGCTTGTGGGATCTTAATTCCCCCACCAGGGATTGAACCCCAGGCCCAGGGCAGTGAAAGCCCTGAGTCCTAACCTCTGGACCACCAGGGAATTCCCTAGAGAGTCTGATTTAAAGGGGTCTATTGAAGATTGCCCTTTGGAATTTTAAAAATCCCCTTGCGTGATTCTAGTTTTGCAGCCAAGGTTGAGAACCCCTGGGCTAGGTGGTCTTCAAGGTCTCCTCCAGCCTCTGAGAGAATTGTGCCCTTTTTGAGAAAAGGGACTCTGTTTGAAAATGTGGGTGGCTGGTTGTAATTGCTAAAAAGCTGATTTAAAGTCCTCTGCCGGGCTTCCCTGGTGGCGCAGAGGTTGAGGGTCTGCCTGCCGATGCAGGGGACGCGGGTTCGTGCCCCGGTGCGGGAGGATCCCACGTGCCGCGGAGCGGCTGGGCCCGTGAGCCGTGGCTGCTGGGCCTGCGCGTCCGGAGCCTGTGCTCCGCAACGGGAGAGGCCACAACAGAGAGAGGCCCGCGTACCGCAAAAAAAAAAAAAAAAGTCCTTTGCCCTCAGGCAATGGGTTCCTGAATAACCCTGGAGGGTTGTTCTAAGAGTGAGCTGTCCAAAGCCCAGATACACCCATATTGTCAGTGAGTTAAGTGGGCCTGGTAGGAACTGGCAGTCTAGTAATCCTGCCCCATCCAAAGGGGGCAGCCTCTACTTAGCTCCAGCTGAGTGCTGCTATAAGTAGGAACGTGGACCTGGGGTTGCCAGGGCTTGTGACTTTTCAAGAGAAGCCAGGAATCTGGCAAAAGATCCTGATTTTATTATGTTAGTAAAAAATGCAAAATTTTGATAAAACACTATGCAAGCCAAGCAAAACATAACAGCAAGCCAGATTCAATCAGCAGGTCTTTGGGTTGATGCCTCTGACTTAGAGTTTTTATTATTAAAAAGAACTGGCTTTCTTTCCTATTAAGTGATTGCTACCTGACAAATGATCTTTAGAGAGACAACACTTGTGTTGACTTCTTGCGCTTTACTTTTTTTTTTTTTAACTATAATATCTGGCTGAGGAGACACAAAAATCTCCCATGTGCATTTATCAACTAATGGTCAATATTATTTTAACTATACTCACTTCTTCCCATATTATTTTCAAGCAACCCTCAGATATCATATTATCTTATCCATAAATATTTAAACATAACCATAATATGGTTATCACCCCTAAAAACAAGTGTTTCTTAAAAATATCCAGTGTTCAATTTCCAATCTCAAAATGTCATACGTTTTTAAAAAATTCAGTTTGTTTGAATCAGAATACAAATAAAGTCCACACATTACAGTTGATTGACATGCTCATGTTCGCTTTTGATACATTTTTGCACATTGATCCTGCTGAATTGGCTATTATTAATGTGTTTGTATGTAACCTTCCACTAAAGGATTTGTAAAAATGTAATGAAGGTTTACAAGGCCAAGCTCTGTGATTATGTTAGAAGTAAGTTTGATATAGTAAGTCTTATAAACAGCTAAATTCTGTCAAAGAAAAATCCATTTTTAATGCATGATTGAATATTGATAATTAATGGAAACTATGAGGAAGTCATATGCAAAGATTAATTACCAACTGAGCTCTGAGAACATTTTTCTTCCTTTGTAATCTTACCTCCTGAGAGAAATAGTCTATATTGGTCCTAGAGTGAATTGACAGATATGTCCAGAAAGAAAAGCCACAGACTTTAATCTTTACTGGTGATGCTTAATTGGATGTACTATTTTTTTTTTTAATAAATGATTGTTTTACATCACTAGGGTTTTTGTTTGTTTGTTTGTTTTTTGATGTTGAGGGTAGGAGTTTATTTATTTATTTATTTTTGCTGTGTTGGGTCTTCGTTTCTGTGCGAGGGCTTTCTCTAGTTGTGGCAAGCGGGGGCCACCCTTCATCGAGGTGCGCGGGCCTCTCACTATCGCGGCCTCTCTTGTTGCGGAGCACAGGCTCCAGACGCGCAGGCTCAGGAGTTGTGGCTCACGGGCCCAGCTACTCCGCGGCATGTGGGATCTTCCCAGACCAGGGCTCGAACCCGTGTCCCCTGCACTGGCAGGCAGATTCTCAACCACTGCACCACCAGGGAAGCCCCAATTGGATGTACTATTATTTTTTATTTGCAGAGACAATATTTTTCAGTTAATTCTTTCTGCAATGCTGGAATGGGAAGGTGGGATCCTGAGGCCTTTCTCAGTGTACTGGATGTAGGGGGCTAGGAGTACTGGGGTTCCGATTATTTCTCCTTATTAGAAGTGTTTGAAATCAACTCCTTCCCATGGAAAATCTGATTGTCTGAATCAAGGCCATTCTCTACAGGCCAACTCTCTTCATTGCTGACACTAAACTCTGACAAAAAGCGATGCCCTGAGCTTCTTGCTTCAGAAAGTAACTTGAGGGAAACTGACCCCTGAAATCCAAGTTCATTAAAATAAGGAAAAATACTGTGAGTCCATCAAATAAAAAGCCAGACAGGCATGGCTGTTTGCCCCTACTGGCACACACTGTATTTGCATATCTACCTAGGCTTCTGTTAAGAGGCATCCGCAGGCCACTCGGTGACTGGCAGCAGCTCAGATTCAGTTTGCAAAGGTGGCTGGTGGCCGGTGGCTAATTACATGTTTGATGAACTTGTTGTTAAGACAATGCCGCACGTGTCCTCCCCTGGCTACAAATTGCCAGGTTACTGGAGAGTTTCCTGTATGGATACTAATTATGCCTAATTTGGTCCTGAGATTTCCTCATTTGTCTTTCTGTCACAAAGTTTGTGATTAGAAATCGCTCATGTTGATTGGGAGTGAGGCTAAATTTCTGATGGCTCACACATGTAATAAAGCCATTCATGAAACCAGCAGTGTTTAGTCGTCTTTCTAAAACATAGAACATCCATGGTTATTTGCATCCCCGAGAAAAGTTTGCTTTCTGTAGGTGTTTGTTTTCACAATGAATTAATTACCTGTAAAACACAAACAAAGCTTCCAAATGTGACACTGTGTGGAAAGGACAGCCATGTGCTACCTGGGAAGGGACAGCCGTTATGTTCCTGAGGGGTGTGCGTTTAACCCCCATAGGCAGGGGTGCGGGGGGAATTGCTCCCCAAGCAAGTGGGGACAGATGCCATCCTATGGTTCTCTCCATGTCACCCCTGCCTGGGAGGCCCTGGAGAAGAGAGAGGGCTTATCTTGAATACCAGAAGTAGCAGGCAGCCCCTTGATGGCAGCTTCACTAACCAGCGGTTCTTGGGAGCCAAGAGCCCCACTGCCGGCTGGGTTTCTGTCTGTGGGTAGTGGGGACACAGGCGAGAGCTAAGGCCTTCAGGATGGGATTGGGGGCCCTCTTGCCCCTCTTCACATTTGCCTAACGATGTTTTCAAGGAGCCTGATTAAGACACCGACTCTCAAATATTTTTCTAAGACATCTCTGATACTTCTGCTCCCAAGAAAAAAGCCTCGGGAGTATCCCTGATTCCAAGCCTGAGACTAAGGATGGCGCGTTGTGAAGAAGGTGAGGGAGGGAGGTGAGGAAGCATAGAGAGAGGGCAGAGGTGAAGATAGATGTGGATATGGTGAGGCCCTGGGGACAGGGCGGGCACAGGCGACAGAGGCAGGAACTGAGGGGAGAGGGTCCTTCCAGAGCTGACCTGGCTGCAGGGAGTGTAAGCGGTATTGGGCTGGTACTGCAAGGCATAACCCACCCAGGGAGAAAATGGTCAGTGGAGGCCTGCTCCAGTCCAGGTCCAGTGGCCAGATCTGTCTTCTTTTTTTTTTTTTTTTTTTTTTTTTTGTGGTATGCGGGCCTCTCACTGTTGTGGCCTCTCCCGTTGCGGAGCACAGGCTCCGGATGCGCAGGCTCAGCGGCCATGGCTCACGGGCCCAGCCGCTCCGCGGCATGTGGGATCTTCCCGGACCGGGGCACGAACCCGTATCCCCTGCATCGGCAGGCGGACTCTCAACCACTGCGCCACCAGGGAAGCCCTTAAACTTTTTAAGAATGCATTTCTTACCGTGAAAGTTCATTCTCTGACACTTAAAACTTTTTCCTTCATAGGAAGCTATGATGCTAGAGAGAACCCATGTGCCAGAAGCTAGTTCCCATCACTAAGATCAGTGTTGGAACTCTCTGCCTTGACTCTCTTAGGACTAAAGTGGAGGGCACATAGGGAGAAAACTTTTCTTGTGTACCTATTATAGACTAGATGCTTTACAAAAATAATCCCATTTAATTTTAATTCTCACAACCCACAGATAGGTAAGATTTCCATTTATTTTTATTTTTAATTTACTTTTAATCTTTATTTTTGGCTGCGTTGGGTCTTCATTGCTGCATGTGGGCTTTCTCTAGCTGCGGCGAGCGGGTGCTACTCTTCATTGTGGTGCGTGGGCTTCTCATTGCAGTGGCTTCTCTTGTTGTGGAGCGCGGGCTCTAGGCACACGGGCTTCAGTAGTTGCAGCACACGGGCTCAGTAGTTGTGGCACGTGGGCCCTAGGGTGCAGGCTCAGTAGTTGTGGCACATGGGCTTAGTTGCTCCATGGCATGTGGGATCTTCCCAGACCAGGGGTCGAACCTGTGTCGCCTGCATTGGCAGGCGGATTCTTAACCACTATGCCACCAGGGAAGTCCCAAGATTTCCATATTATAGTTCAAAACACTGAGGCTAGGAGGGATGATGAAACTTGTATGAAGTCAAGTAACTAGGAGGTACTGGCATTGCTGACCCTCACTGCCTTTCAGCACATCATACATTTAATCAATACAGAACTTCCTTGAGCACCTACTATGCACTAGGCACAGTTCTTGGCACTAAGGATACAGTGGTGACAAAACAAAGTCTCTTCCTCATGGAGTCTCTAACCCGATGGTTGAGAGGGCAGTAAACAGACACGTGATGAGATGTTGGGCAGTGGTGAGGGGATGAAAAAACATGAAGCAGGGAGAGCAGATGGAGAATGAAAGCAGGGGGTGGCTCTTGAGCAACCGTCCATTCAGCGTCAGGAGTGTCTCCAGCAGAGTGCATTGTGTTGCCAGCCTCTCTCCTGGACGAGAAGAGAACGTGTGGGGGTGCATATGGGCACACAAATGGGCACCTGCACTGCATGGAACGCTGGGAGTGAGGGCAGTGAAACAGAGAGAGAGGAGGAACAAGGAGACCAAGCAAAACTTCCAAAGAAGGCTTGTTCCTTGGGCATCAGCCTATTTGTCTCTTTATGTTCTCTTTCAACACTCCCAGCACACCCAATCTTCCTCGCCTGCACTGTGACCCTTGCTACATCCTCTACTTCCTGCGCGATTCTGCTCTGAAGACAGTATCACCACCGTCCCTTCCAGCCCCTTAGATGTCCCCATTTCCTTGTGACCTTGCCTTGTCTCCTTTATAATACACATCCTGTGGTTCAATCCTCTAGGGTCCATTAAGTGACCAGACAGTTAATTTTTTTCTATACAAAGTTAGCTGGTTATGCATTTGTATAACATTTTGATAGGCTACAAATTTGCCTAAGGATGAAGTGTCCCAAGACTTTTTCTTGCCTTTACATTCACCTCTTTGGTGATCTCTTCTGGTTTCAAGGCTTTTAAATGCATCTATAAATAGATAACTCAAATTTATATTCCATGTAGATCACCTTCTCTGCCTATCTGATTTTTCCACTGGGAAGTCTAATAAACATTTAAGATGACAACTGTATGCTCAAGTCCTGGTTTCCATCTGCAGCCTTCTCCATCTAAGTAAATGGCAACTGCATTTTCCCAGCTGCTCAGGACAAGAAATTTGGGGTCATCTTTTACTCTTCCTTTATTCTAACACCCTGAAAGCATTGGTTCCCCTCCAAATAAATCCAGAATCTTTTCCCACCATTTCCTCTGCTACCACTCTGGTCTAAGCCATCATCATGTCTTGCTTTGGCTATTCCACCAGACTTCTACTCTTTTCTTCCTTTGGTCTACTCTTAACTCAGCAGCCCGAGTGATCTTGTTAAAAAAGCAAATCAGATCAGCTGGCTCCTTGGATTACCCTCCACTGGCTTTCTCCTCACCCTGAGGAGTCAAGCTGGAAGCTGCTCTCTTCCACCGCTGCTTTCTGGAAAAAAGGAAAAACAAAAAGCAAGCCTTGCCTGTTCTAGGCAACACTGTTTTGTTCTCCCTTGCTGTCAGCGCCAGGGCTGCTGATGTTTTCAGGGCCACACCCTGGTTCCAGTTATCCTCACATGCTAACCAGCTGGTCATTTTAAAGTTGGTCAAGGTTAGATTTGCTAAGAAATGTCTACCCCAGATCCGGGAACTCCCCCTCCTAGCCCTGGAAGATAAGACCTTCTGGTGGCTTTATCTAAGGAGAGATTGTCCCCTTTGTCCCCACCCAGATTGGAATCACCACATTGTCATCATGCGGCAACTCAGAACCCACACCTATAGGAAACACCTGTTTGTTTCAAGCAACATTTAACCCAGCAGCTTTCTTGTACTTGGGCCTTCAACTACTTTTTCTCTTTTTCCTTCCCTTTAAGAAAACTAAGTCTGTTTTAATTTTATGGGCTTGACAGAACTAGGACAATAGGACAGTGTTTGCTCGGATCAAATTTTTTTGTGCGAATTTTTTTGGCAGAATCAGTGTTTGCAAGAAGCAGATAAAACTTGACTGTTGAAGAACCTTGCTGTAGCAAGCAGCTGCCTGCCAGCAAATCTCCAGTTAACAACAGAGCTGGAGTCATTGTTAGCCAGGTGGGAGAGATGGTGGGGAAGAGAAAGCCCCAGAGCTTCCTTGTTAGGCTCTAAATGAATTGGTTGTTTAGCAATTACTGTTAGACAGCAGATCTGAGTACATGAGCTTTCTAAAGATAACATCTCAACTCGGTTTGCCTTCCTTACACAACACGGGTGCATATGCATCAAGGAAGCCCCACAGCCCCGAGATATTTTATTCACCTCACACTCGGAGGAGTTCACTGACTGGAATTCAATAGAAGCTGTTCTCTGTGTGAAAGTAATTTCAGAAAGTAATCTAGTTTATGGAAATGAAAGGCATCAAAACACAAAAAAACACTGTTTCTCTACGAGTACTTTGCCTCAAATATTTGACATGGAAATTTGTATAATCCCTCTGGGGGCACGTGGGTTTCACCAGTGTTAACATCTTTTGAAATGAATTTCACAAATGTTTATTTGCTGTGCCAGGCTGATAAATAATTTAGAATATCGAGGCATCTTACCAGAATCAAACTGAATGTTATGTATCTCAGATGATTGTGGAGGTTAAAGGGTGTGAATTTTAATTGGGTACTGGGGGTGACGTCATTTTCAAATACCGCCCGGGGGAGCACAGGTGTCACTTAACTGTTCTGGGCCCCCAAATCTCCTCGCTATATAATGCACCTCAGAATTGACAACGGATGGTCCATTGCCGCATTCTGCTTTTATTTCTCACACAGGGAACAAGTCTTATGGCACCTGCCTGGAGGGAGAGGGAAGGGAAGGTACTGAAGCAATGGGCAGGCTCAGGTCTGATGTGGGCATCTAGTGGAACAGGGAGAGCTACGTATCGCCAGTCCCGAAGAAACGAGCAGGTACAAGATGAGCAGAAAACAGGCCTTAGGTTAGAACAGAATCAAGGAGGAGAGAGAGAGAGAAGCTTATGTTTTCCATCATCTGAACCTGAGTGTCTGTGGAAACCCCCTTTCTTCCTTTGGGAGAGCACTGGCTTGTCATTTTAGAGAACCCCCCATGGTTCTGTGAGAACCCTTCCCCCTCATGCAGGAGGACCCTCATAATGAGGGCCCTTCCCTGGAGCCGTGGTCCCCAGTCCAGTTTAGATTTGTACAATCTTCATGGCACATCCAGTGGTTCAACACTGCTGTTTTACCGAAGGTCAGCTGCTTGGCTGCGTCTGCATGGTGGGTGAAGAGCAGAGTTTGTTGCAGACCAAGGTTGCTGCTCTTTGGCCCAGCATCCTCCCTGCCCCAAATCACCTTTCTCAGGCTAGATGGTCTCTAAATGCTGATGGCTGTCCCCAGGCCAGAGGGGGGTCTGCTAGAGCAGGGAGCCACAAGCCTTATATAAGACCTAAAGCAGGGGGTACGCAGACCCTGAAGAGTGGTGGAAAGCATAAACGGGAGAGTGGGCTTCTGGCTTTACAACGCCTCCACCCCATGGCCTCTTTTCTGAGTGTGTCCTGACTGCCATCCTACTGCTGGTGAGATACCTCCATCTGGAGGCCTCATGAGCACCTCAAATTCTATAGCTTCCACCCAAGCCTGTTCTTCTTCCTGAATTTCCAACTCTTTATGATACCAGTCATCAAATCTAGAACCTCAGCATGGTCATTGACTCCTGTCTCCCCCTTTGCTCCACCTTCATTCAATCACTTGCTGAGTTCTATTGACTCTACCCCATGTAGAGTCTTCTATCTACTAGTATTATTCAACAGGGCGTGGTGGGTAGAATACTTTTTCATTTTGTGGGACTGTCCTATGCATTGCAGATCATTTAGCATTCTTGATCCCTGCACACCAAATGCCAGTAATGCCCTCCAGTCACTGTGACAATCAGAAACAGATCTAGACTTTCCCAGATATCCCCCAGGCTCGATGTTATCCCAGTTGAGAAACACAGGAAGTGTCACTACCCTGGATTCTGGCAATTTACTTTCATCGGAGATGTTGGATTTTGCATGCTCTAATTGGCTTTCTCACTCCTAATCTCTCCTTTCTCCAATCCATTTTTCACAAAGCTGTTAAGTAATGTTTCTAAAGCACACCTCTGATTAAATGACTGCCTGTTCAAAACATTGAGTAGCTCTCTACAGCCTCTGTAATAAAATCTAACTCCTTAGCCTTGAATTCAAGACTGTATAAATTGGCCTTCACATTCCTTACTCTCTACTGTTTCCTTTTCAATTGACTAATGCTGCATCATAAACTACTCAAATCTTAGTATCTTCAACCAATTTTATTTTTATTATAAACCCTTGGGTCAGGAATTTGGGCAGGGTTCTGCTGGGCAATTCTTTTGTTCCATGTGGTATCAATGGGGGTGCTTGGTGGTATCAGCTGGGAGCTGGTCTGGTCAGGAGGATCCAAGATGGCTTCGCTTTGCATGTCCTGTCATCTCAGTGTAGACAGTGGGCAGGCTAGGCTCAACTGGTTTTCTCTCCTCCATGTGGTCTCTACTCCCCAGAGAGGGAATGGAACTTTTTCCATAATGGCTCAAGGCACTAGAGGAAGGCAGCAGAGACATCCAGTCCTCCTGAAGGCTGGATCCAGAGCTGGTGGAGTAGTCATAGAGGTCAGACTCACAGGGTGTGTGTGTGTGTGTGTGTGTGTGTGTGTGTGTGTGTGTCTGTCTGTCTGTCTGTCTGTGTGTGTGTGTGTGTGTGCGTGTGCGTGTCTGTGTCTGTCTGTGTGTGTCTGTGAGAGACACAGACCCAGCTCCTGATGGGAGGTGTCTTAAGTATTTGCAGCTGACTCGAATCCTCCACAACACGGTAGATTAACTGTATGGGTGATATTGTAGCACAGATGTCAAGCTGCAGCTTCCACCTTTACAATTCTACAAGTTTCTTTCAGACCCTGTTGTCAGCATGCCTTGAAGTGGAAAAAAAATCTTCACTTCTCCCCTTATTTTACCTCTGCCCTTTATCTAGTCTCCCTTAATTGACCTACTCTTATCTTCTGCTTTGGCAAAGCTTTAATCAATGAGACATCATGGCCAGACCCAGGACACTACTGGACAATGGAGTCTAGAGCAGCTCTAATAGAAATATGATGCAAGCCACATAAGTTACTTTAAGTTTTCTAGTAGCTACATTAAAAAGTAAAAAAGAAACAAGTGAAATTAATATATTTTACTTGACGCAATATATGAAGAAATTATTTCAACATATACAGGCACATCTAACTTTCTTGTGCTTTGCAGATATTGTATTTTGCACAAATTGAAGGTTTGTGGCAACCCAGCGTTGAGAAAGTCTCTTGGTGCCATTTTTCCAACACCACTGGCTCACTTCGTGTCTCTGTGTCCCCTTTGGTAATTCTCGCAGTATTTCAAACTTTTAAATTATATTTATGATGGTAATCTGTGATCAGTGATCTTTGATGTTACTACTAAGACTCACTGAAGGCTCAGATGATGGTTAGCATTTTTTAGCAGTAAACTATTTTTAATTAAGTTATGTACATTGTTTTTAAAGATATAATGCAATTGCACACTTCACAGACCACAGTACAGTATAAACATAATTTTTATATACCCTGGGAAACCCAGAAAATTCATGTGATTTGCTTTATAGCCCTATTTGCTTTATTGCATGGTCTGGAACCAAACTCCAAGGTATGCCTGTAATCAATCAATAAAATTATTGACATATTTTACATTCTTTTTTTATATGGAATCTTCAAAACCCAGTGTGTGTTTTACACATACATCCTGTTTCAATTCAATCCACCTCTCAAGTGCTAGTGGCTGGCAGCTACTGTATTGGACAGTGCAGGTCTAAAGCCCTGTCACTGGTATTTGCCCCACCCCATCCCCCAAAAGAAAAAATGCTCTTAAAGTCGACTTATGCTAGAATAAACACTTAGGCATCCTTGAAGGAGGCAAGCCATCCAAGGATGTACAGATGAAGGAGAATCCTCCCTTGCTGCTTAGGTGGGAGTGGGATCGATTGCCTATTGGTGCATTTTTCTACAAGCTACCATCACCTTCTTCCTCAGTGGTTGTCTTTCCAAGTCGGACCTTCAGTCTCTCTATCTCAGCTAAGAAGCTAAGATCTTCATTTCAATTTAAATAAGAGTCTGCTTTACCAAAGGATTCACTTCAGAATTGCTTAAGCCTGAGCATTTCTCTTTCTCGTGTATTTCAAATATATCCTTTTTTTTTTTTTTTTTTTTTTTTTGTGGCACGCGGGCCTCTCACTGTTGTGGCCTCTCCCGTTGCGGAGCACGGGCTCCGGACGTGCAGGCTCAGCGGCCATGGCTCACGGGCCCAGCCGCTCCGCGGCATGTGGGATCCTCCCGGACCGGGGCACGAACCCGTGTCCCCTGCATCGGCAGGCGGATTCCTAACCACTGCGCCACCAGGGAAGCCCCCCATTTATTTTTAAAAGACGTAATCACACTTCACCAACATCTGTTGAATGAACTAAATTGGTCCTACATGTGTAGCCTTCCTAAGAGTTGAATTGGGGACAGGCATGAGCACAAGAGGAAATCCTCATAGAACGTTAGGGCTGTCAGAGAACGTGGAGCCCACAGAATCTCATCCAGGGGTGGCAAATTCAGTCACCTGGGCCATCACTTTTCTTGGCAGACGTGCATGATGATGGCCTGCCCTCACCACAGTCCCATGTAGCCCCAGGCATCTACACCTCCCTGTAGGCAGCTGCTACCAACAGATCCCCAGCAGTGTTGAGATAAAATCTGTTATCTCTGTGCTGACAATTTGTAGGGAAGCTGTGGGATTATCTGTTAGGCTTCCACCCGTATTCTGAAATTCACCTGGGCCCTCCATCCAGGGTTGATTGGGCACCTGATCTAAGGTGAGCCAGAGTGGCCCTAACCAAGATTCCGCACTTAGACCAAGAGCACATCCTGGTGGCTGAAACTGTAAGAAGGAAAACTCATGAGCTGTCTGGGCTCCACTTTATCATCAGGGTAGGATGGAGCTGTTACTCTGAGGAGAGCAGAGATGAGAGAACAGAGCCCTAGAGGTGTCCCTTGGGCCCCTTAGCTGTTCAGCTCTCCCTTGGTTCCACGATACCACAGTAAACATCCACTAAATTATCTTTACCTTTAGAATGAGTATGACTTAGCTTCTCTCATTTGTAAATCTAGACTCATAACTAGTATACAGGGCTGGCTTCATGAATGTGAGACCTGGGCATTTGCACAGGTCCCCATGCTTAGGAAGGCACTGATCTTGGTTTTAGGCTCTTTCTTGGTTTTAGGCTCTTTCGAATTTCATCTTGAAATTCTTAATTTTTGAATAAGGGGCCCCACATTTTCCTCTTGTATTGAGCCCCCTAAATTATGTAGCTGATCTTGCAAATATACCTTAATTTCACAAGAGGTAGTAATTGAGACTGAGATGAAGTCAGTAATTCATTTAAAGTTGCAGAGCTGGTTACAGAATCCATTTTCAGTCCACTGGAGTCCAGATTGGGAGTGAGAAACTGATACAAACCGGTGAAAAGGCAGGGAGGGGTATAATTTTGTTTCTAGTGCTTCTTGCATGACGCAGACATGCCCTAATCCCAAATCTTAAGGGCCATTGTTTTGCTGCTCAATTTTCCTATAAATAAGAAGGAGAAAGGGTAGGTAGAAAAAGGTTGGCTGGTGTCACAGAGCAATCATTCTGAGAGAAGGAAGCATTTGCCATGTTGCCAAAGCCGACCTCATTTCCCAATTTCCCAAAGACCCAATTTCCCCAGCTGCTTTGTTGACATAGCAACAGTGAATTCTGAAAGGGCTGTTATAATATTAATATGTATTTCATGGTGGGCTTGCCCTGTGTTCTTCTCTAACCTTGTGATCCAGGTCTGAAAAGAGGTGCTTTTGGCAGCTGGCCACTGAAAACAAGAAACCCAAAGCCCAATTCTCCCAGTGGGATGAGAAGTAAGGAGCAGGTGCCTCCATCAGCACATTTAGATAAGTGGTGGAAAGGTGGGGTACCCCAGTGCCCCAGGCTTCTCAACTTTCCCCAGAGTGAAGAGGCTGACTATGTAGATATTTTAAGTGAAAGCTGCACCTTGGGATACATTTCCATCCTCCTACTACTCAGGGTGTTAAATGTAGCACCTGTGAGCCATTGTGTAGAAAATCAATTATACCTTGAGCCCAGTGATAAGAATTCATCCCCCATGAGCTCAATTTTCAAATGGCTTCAAAAGGCCTCCCACCTCTTTCCCTTTTTCCAATGTAAATGAGCAACACTGGAAATTTGCATGCCAAATTCCAACAAGGGTTTCAAGCGAGTAAATGGTCATATTTATTAGTAATAGCAGTAGTAGATGAGTAAGAGGTATTTAATAAATGTATGTTGAATGTGTAGCATTTCTATAGCACTTAACAGTTTTTAAAGCTTTTATTTTAATCCCTGTACATCATCTATTTGATTTTTAAACAAGCAAACAAACAAACCCAAAAGCCCTGTGATTAGGACAGAGGGGAATTATCATCCTCATTTTACTGATGAAGAAAATAAGACTCAAGAAAGATTTTATCTTGCCCAATGTCACACAGCTGAGTCATAAGTGTCAGAGTTATGATTAGAACTTGAGTGTGACTCCCAGCTAGCACTTCCTTACTGCCGTGCCACGTTGCCTCATGGTATTTCAGAAGGGACGGGGGGGACAAAACAGAAGTTGTATTAAGTGATTGCAGGAAAGTTCAACCAATAATAGCTAAAATGTATTACTAGGCTTACCAGGTGTCTGTCATGGACATTAACTGATTTAATAATTTTAAACTTTTTAGTTTGGGGTAGCTGTAGATGCCCACGCAATTGTGGGAAATAAGAAGAGGGTCTTTTCCAGTGGTGATGTCTTGCAGAACTACAGAACAATGTCAGAACCAGGATATTGACATGGACACAGTCGAGATATACAATATTTCCATCACCCCAGGATCCCTCATGTTGTCCTTTTATTCACACCTTCTTCACTCTCACCCCCATCCCTCCTTAACGCTTGACAGACACTAATCTGATTGCCATTTCTATAAATTTGTTATTTCAAGATTATTACATAATGGAATTATACAGCATGTACCCTTTTGTGGTTTTTATTCCCCCAATCTCTAGCATAGTTGTCTAGAGATTCATCTAGGTTGTCTCATGCATCAGAAGTTCATTCTTCTTTATTGCTGAGTTGTATTCCATGGTACGATGCTTCAAGTTTGTTTAACCATTCACCTCTTGAAGGACAATCTGGGTTGTTTCCAGTTTGGGGCTAATATGAAGAAAGTTATTATGAACATTTGTGTATAAGTTTGTGGGTCTTCATTTCTCTGGGGAAAATACCCAGGGTTGCAATTATTGGGTTGTATGATAGTTACATGTTTAGTTTCTTAGGCAGTTGCCAAGCTGTTTTATATTCCTACCAGCAATACATGAGCAATCCAGTTTTTCCACATCCTTACCAGCATTTGGTATTGTCACTATTTTTATTTATTTTTTATATTTATTATTTATTTATTTACTTATTTATTTTTATTTTTGACCGTGTCAGGTCTTAGTTGTGGCACACGGGATCTTCGTTGCCCCATGCGGGACCTTTTGTTGTGGCGCGGTCTCTTTGCTGCAGCATGCAGGCTTCTCTCTAGTTGTGGTGTGCGGGTTTTTCTTTCTCTACTTGTGGCACATGGGCTCCAGGGCGTGTGGGCTCTCTAGTTGAGGCGCGCAGGCTCAGTAGTTGTGGCACCCGGGCTTAGTTTCCCTGTGGCATGTGGGACCTTAGTTCTCTGACCAGGGATGGAACCTGTGTCCCCTGCATTGGAAGGCGGATTCTTTACCACTGGACCACCAGGGAAGTCCCTCACTATTTTTATTTTAGTCTTTCTGATAGGTGTGTATTGATATTTCATTGTAGTTTTTTTTTGCATTTTCCCAATGCTGTTGAACGTCTTTTCATGTGCTCATTTATTTGTGTATCTTTGCTAAAGTATCTCTTCATGTCTTTTGCCCATTTTCTATTGGATTGTTGTTCGTTTTCGGTTTTATTTTATTCTTTTTTACTGTTGAGGTTTGTGCTTTTGAGTTTTACATGTTCTAGATACTGGTCCTTTATTGGATATATGATTTGCAATATTTTCTTCTACTCTGTAGCTTGTTTTTTTTCATCATCTTAGTGGGGTCTTTTGCAGGGCAGACTTTTAAATTTTGATGAAGTCCAATTTATTAATTTTTCCTTTTATGGATCATGCTTTTGGTGTCAAGTATAAGAACTCCTTGCGTAGCCCTAGATTTTCTCCTATGTTTGTTTCTAAAAGTTTTATAGTTTCCATTTTACGTTTAAGACCATGATCCATTCTGAGTTCATTTTTATATAAGATGTGACACTGAAGTCTTTCTTCCCCCTCATTCCCTATAAACATCCAATTCCTCTAGCACCAACAACCTTGAAAAGACTATTTTCCTCTATTGAATTTCTTTTTAACCTTTGTCAAAATTCAGTTGGGCATATTTGTGTGAGTCTGTTTCTAGGTTCTCTGTTCTCTTTTGCTTAATTTTTAACAACCCTTTGCAGTAGATGCTATTGCTATCTCTACTTTACAGATGAAGAAACTAAGGTACAAAGTTGGAAGCAAGGTTTCTATCATCCACTTTTCTACTGTAAGGGGCAAGCAATGAACACTTTCGAACACTTCTGCTTATAATGAGAGAAAGCTATATTAAAGGTGGGCTCAATTACATTACAATTTATTCTATAAAGTGTCAAATCAGAAAGAAACATCTGTGCTTCCTTTGGAGACATCCTCATCCAGCTCATCAGAAAAGCGTTAAGAAACAAAAGAACTAAACTTGGACACAATGAAGTGACTGCCAACTGGATTTATCATTCTAGTTAGCTCAATAAACATTACTTTGTTGTCCTAATACGGTAAAGAGAACCATGATTTGTTAAATAAACTAACCAAGTGAAGAAAAAAACTGTCAATAGGGAGCTCTTTACCTGTTGACAGACAGCTGTGATGTGAGACCTGGCAGCACATCCCGATTACTTGAGAGCCTTTTTAAAAATGCAGATTCCCAAGCCACATACTACAGCTCCTCTAGCTGAATATCCAGACTTGAGCTGCTTCTATTTATATTTATTTATTTACTTTTACCTGTTTGTGCATGGTTTTACAATTCTCTGGGGAATTTTTATGCAGCTGCTCCTTGGATGGGTGAGAGGACTAAAAGAAGTTTTTAAAAAAGTGACAGATGCTGTTAGAGAGGAGTCCAAGTCCCATTTTGAGAAATGAGGTAACATGAAGAACCGTTTTATAGTGTCCTCTCTTTGGTATTATAGGAAAAAAGAGCTTCCAAAAGTTGCCCACCAGCTTCTTACTGATATCCAGGATTGAATGTGATTGCTAGAGATTTAATTGAGGTGTTTTTTTTTTGTTTTTTTTTTTGTGTTTTTTTTTTTGCGGTACGCGGGCCTCTCACTGTTGTGGCCTCTCCCGTGGCGGAGCACAGGCTCCGGACGCGCAGGCTCAGCGGCCATGACTCACGGGCCCAACCGCTCCGCGGCATGTGGGATCTTCCCGGACCGGCACACGAACCCGTGTCGCCTGCATCGACAGGCGGACTCTCAACCGCTGCGCCACCAGGGAAGCCCATAATTGAGTTTTAATTTAATAGAGTTAGCTCTGCAGGGTCAAAAAGCATGGTATGGGCTATCAAATATTCTATTGTGGTGTGCAAATGAATCTTGATGTAAAAAGCATCTGTATCTCCAAATTCAAGTTGTTTAGGTAGTGGTGTGTTTAGGTAAGATTCTAACACGTGTAACTGGAATTGTCATTCTTCTCCTTTTCTCTGATGATCAGATCAATGATTGGGTAATCAATACACGAGCAATCCAGAATGAGCTGCCTCTCTGATCTCTGTGTCATCTTCCAAGAATCTAAAAGACTTATGTTTGTTGTCTTCTTAATCTTCAACTTACCTGGAGTAGATTTGTAATTTACTCCCCAACATCCATCCCACCTTAGATTAGCCTAATCTTATTCCACTGCTCTACTCCCACCAGTTTTGCAAGCAGTTGGTCAGGACTGGGCACAGTGGTGGAGGCTTTCTGGCGCCCTCCATATCTGTTTCTACTTTCCTTCCCTTCTCATCCACTTGCGTCTGGATGGGGCCATATGACTAGTGGGCCATGAATGAAAGTGACAAGTATCGCTCCAGGATTCAGTGGATTATTGCACAACACCCTCTACCACTACATTCCTCTGCCACAATGAGTGTGGAAGAATATTTGGGGATGCAGATGCTACAAGATTTCTGAGCCAACTCATAGAGATCTCCACCCTGGAAAGTCTCTGGACTCACAGCAGACTTTTCATGAAGAAAGAAATAAACTGCTGTGTGAGACCACTGAGGTTTGGGGATTATTTCTTACTAGAGCATAATTTAGCTTATGCTAAGATCCTATTCTAGATATGAGATGTGAGATAAAGTCTGATGGCGTACTTTAAGGAAATGTTTCCTCTCTTCTAAATACACACACACACACACACACACACACACACACACACACACACACACACACACACACGAAGAGGTCATTTCGCTTTTTTCCTCTGGATTTTGGGTCTGGGTGTGAAGCCTGGGATGGACTGCTACAGCTATCTCACTCACAGCGCAAAGGTGAGGCTAACACTTAAGATGGCAGAGTAGAGAGAACTTGGGTCCTAGATGACATCTTTAAGCTGCAGTCTTTTTTTTTTTAACGCACTACGCAGCTTGTGGGATCTTAGTTCCCCTACCAGGGATGGAACCCTGGCCCACAGCAGTCGTAACCACTGGACCACCAGGGAATTCCCAGAATCAACCAGTCTTGGAACTTACCATATCACTTTTTTTCCCCGTTATATGAGATAATAAATCTCCTTATTGTTCAGACTGGTTTGATTTGGACTTTCTGTTACTCGCAAACAAAGACATCGTAACTGATAAATCATGGCTATTAGCATGGCAAGATTAAACTTACTTCAGTTCACTGCAACTACTTCTCTTATAGGAAAAACACGGCTAAAAGCTCAATTTCTCATGTAGTGGGAAACTAAATTTAAAGTAAGATAATGTCCAGACCCGCAGTTGTTCCAAATGCTTTATTGTAATTAAGTCTTAAACTCCGCTTAAGCCAGTGAGAGAATATGTCTATCTACCAGCTGTGGGGATGGCACAGAGATGCTGAGTCTTACTGGCCACAGAGGGGTGCTCAACCCTGGAGATATACTCTCCCATAGAGATCCTGCTTCCCGACCTGCTAGTTCAGCATCTCCCCAAATGGAATATATGGTTTCAGAGAAAAATCTCACAGTTGCACAGGATGTTTCAGATGGAAGGTAAGGGAATATGAGCAGAGCTTGTTTGCACCCTGGAATGCCTTGTAAGATGAAATTTCTCTTCTTGTACCAACTTCCCAAGTCGGCTTTGTATTTTATTATGGGAAGTCCAGGTAAAATATGTGTGTCGTCACCCCAGTTATGAGTGTTCTTAAAGCCTCATAGAAAGGACCTGATAGTCTTTTTTTTTTTTTTTCCTGGCAAAACACTAAATATATTTATAAGTCATCTTTGTCTGGGACCAAATGAGGAAAAAACAGGTGCAGAGGGGACAGAAGGAGGGGATGTGAGGGAAGTGAGGTTTAAAACTTCCAGTCATTCACAAAAGATAAAAGACATCTGACAGCAGCATGGAAGCAGTCAGCTGTGCTGAGTAGACCATCCAGGGTCGACTGCAGACCAACTGTGTCCCAACAGGAGTCTTAAAACCCCGCTCCAAGGCTGGTCCGGGGAAAGTGAGTGGTAGTTTGTTACTGTTGTTCCTCATCCTGGTATTGGCAGATGCACTAAATACCACAGCTTTAATGGGTCCTGGACAAGTCTGAGGTCAGTGTATGATTACTTATCTCGAGACACATATGTATGTTCGAGAAGGGGAGCAGCGGGTGTTCGGCTTGGGCAGCTGGATCCTTTAGGAAGTCGCCGACGAGGATAGTGTCATCATGTGAACTACTGATAGTCTGGAATTCATCAAACTGGAGTTGGAAAACTCTTCCAGAATGCTCCACAAGGGCCTGTAGACAGAGAGTTCCTGCAGGAGCACAGGGGAAAGACCTGATATTCTTCTTCTTCTTTTTTTTTTTTTTTTGCTGTACGTGGGCCTCTCACTGTCGTGGCCTCTCCCGTTGCGGAGCACAGGCTCCGGACGCGCAGGCCCAGCGGCCATGGCTCACGGGCCCAGCCGCTCTGCGGCATGTGGGATCCTCCCGGACCGGGGCACGAACCCGCGTCCCCTGCATCGGCAGGCGGACTCTCAACAACTGCGCCACCAGGGACGCCCAAGACCTGATATTCTTGATAGAAGACTCTCTTACAAATCCCCTCAAGGAATCTCTGAAGGTAAATCAATACAGATCCAAATTATACCTAAAGGATCATCCAGGAAGGCAGAAGAAAGGGACCAAAATGGGACTGGCTCGTCAGTAGCAAGAGCAAGAAGTGACAAGGGAGGGACGCCGTTGAAGGGTATGTGCAATGACAAAAGTGTTCTTTGTGTGTGGGAGGGATTATCCATGAGAGTTTATATTTCTTTTTTCTTCCCCTAAAATTTAACTTAATTCTGTTCTATTATTTTTATATTGTACTATATTTGTATGTGGGAGGATGTAGATAGGGTTTATGTAAATAGTTAACTACCCTATGGGATATGGGACAGCTGTGGTTCTCTTGCATTCACTCATTCATTCATTCATTCATCCATCCATCAAACATATGTTTATTAAGTATCTACCGCATGCCAGTCACTCGGCTAGGCACATGGATACAGAAAGAAGAGACACTATCCCTGAATTTGGTATACTGGCGAGGTAAACAAACAGGTCGTGATAATCTAACATGACAAAAGCTATGGGAGATTATGCCTTGGTAGCTCTGGGGGCTCCAGGGAAGAGCACTACCAGAACATATATCCCACAGAACAGAAATTCCACTGTGGAGATGTATTGTCTTAGGTAAGGAAGTGAGCCTTCTTGAGAAGTCCTCTATTAGAAGGGTTGTCTTACCTTGTGTTCTCCCAGAAAGGAGAGTCTGAGATAAGGGCTTATGTGCAGGTTGTTTATTTTGAGATGTGAACTTAGGAATCTGGAGTGGGGGAAAGCCAATCCAGGGTTGCATTAGGGAGCTGGTTATCACTGTGGGTAAGTGAGATCAGCCCCCCCCGGGGGAGTTTCGGGAGAATCATGTGGAGGACAGGAGAGAGGGGAGTTTTACTCACTGGCTCTTACCTCCACTGGTCAAAATTTGCTCTGGGGAGTGCCAGCGCCCTCCCGCTCCAGATCTGTGCATGGTAGTATTAGAGTGGCCAAGCTGGCCCCCACAGGCAAGGAGGGAGAGGAGACCTGGGCAGAAAGCGGGAGAAAGGAGGCACAGCTGAGGAAAGGGACTGTCGGGCAGCAGCTGGGTGCAGGTGTGCCACAGTAACGGCTGGAGCAAAAAGGTACCCTTCGTCTATATGAGAAAGGGCACAAAAGCTGCCTGGCAGAAAGGAAATGTTATCTGAGGGGAAATCAGTCATTATTACTTTAGGTTAGTACCAGTCACTGAATACATGTATTCAACTATGATCAAGCGTTTATCAAGAGCGCCGGGTTGCTCATTCAAGGTCCTGAGGAAACAGCGTAGAGGGCAGTAAATTTTGGTAAGTCAGTGGGAGGAGAATGGTTTGATGGTGGAGAGGGAAGACACAGGAGGCCAACTCAGGTCACCAACTGCCTGAGGAGAGCATGGAGAGAAGCCTGGGGTCTCTTGTGAAAAGGAAGAGAAAAGCACCCAAAGCAAATCTCTGCCACTTTGCTCAGGACTCAGGGACTTCAAGAAGAGGTAGGCTGACAAGTCTTTGAGAGGTCTGAGAAGCTTGCATCCTCAGCATATTTTTTGAACTAATGCCACATTGCAAACCCAGGCCATTGCACATATTTGAAACATAAGACATGTTTCCCCAGAAGGAGAGGCCAGCTTCTACAAAGATTGGTCGTGATGAATAGCCTTCTCATTGCTTCATCAAACTTGGGTTTCACTGGAATTGAGTTACACTATTGCTGCTTTGAACATACAATATTCCTCAGCTGGGAGCTAACATGCCAGCTCTGTGGCTGGAACCCTGCGCTATAATAAAATAACTGTCAGAACCACTAGGCATCAGTTCTGACTCTTCTTTCCTTATTGGTGTTGGAAAATACCATAGTTGTGTTTAAGAATAAATGCCCCGGCTTCCCTGGTGGCACAGTGGTTAAGAATCCACCTGCCGGACTTCCCTGGTGGCGCAGTGGTTGAGAGTCCGCCTGCCGATGCAGGGGACACGGGTTCATGCCCCAGTCCGGGAAGATCCCACATGCCGCGGGGCGTCTGGGCCCGTGAGCCATGGCTGCTGAACCTGCGCATCCAGAGCCTGTGCTCCGCGGCGGGAGAGGCCACAGCAGTGAGAGGCCCGCGTACCACAAAAAAAAAAAAAAAAAATCCACCTGTCAATGCAGGGAACATGGTTTCGAGCCCTTGTCCGGGAAGATCCCACATGCCATGGAGCAACTAAGCCCGTGCACCACAACTACTGAGCCCACGCACCACAACTACTGAAGCCTGTGCGCCTAGACCCAATGCTCTGCAAGAAGAGAAGCCACTGCAATGAGAAGGCTGTGCACCACAATGAAGAGTAGCCCCCACTTGCCGCAACTACAGAAAGCCCACGTGCAGCAACGAAGACCCAACAGAGCCAAAAATAAATAGATTATATAGCACAGGGAACTCTTCTCAATACTCTGTAATGACCTATATGTGAACAGAATCTAAAACAGGTAGATATATATATATATATGTATAACTGACTCACTTTGCTGTACAGCAGAAAGTAACACAACATTGTAAATCAACTATATTCCAATAAAAAAAATTAAAAAATAAAAACCTGCAAGTAAAAATAAATGCCCAAGTGTTTTATCCCAGAAGGCCAAATATAGCCTGGAATTCTTCAAGCAGCCTGGGCCTCCACAGTATCCCATGTGGTTTATTTTTCGCATGTGCAAACCTACAGAGATCCATATGCATGGGTTATAATTCCTAAACCAGAAGAGGATAAAAGAGAGAAAATCATCCACAAGAAACAGAGTTTCAAATCTCCAAAGTCATAGATTTATTAATTAGAGCTGCCGTTTCTTGCATGCTTGCACTCTGTGCCAGGCCCCATATAACATGCATCTTCTTGTTTAATCCTCACCACAACAGCATGAAGTAGGTGTCCATTTCCCCATTTTTAAAAAATTGAAGTATAGTTAATTTACAATGTTGTGTTAGTTTCTGGTATACAGCAAAGTGATTCCATTATACATATATATATTCTTTTTCATATTCTTTTCCATTATAAATAGTTTATTACTGGATATTGAATATAGTTCCCTGTGCTATACAGTAGGTCCTTGTTGTTTATCTATTTTATTTTTTTAATTTTTAATTTTTTATTATTATTGTTTTTTAACATCTTTATTGGAGTATAACTGTTTTACAATGGTGTGTTAGTTTCTGCTTTACAACAAACTGAATCAGTTATACATATACATATGTTCCCATATCTCTTCCCTCTTTCGTCACCCTCCCTTCCACCCTCCCTATCCCACCCCTCTATGTGGTCACAAAGCACAGAGGTGCTCTCCCTGTGCTATGCGGCAGCTTCCCACTAGCTATCTATTTTACATTTGGTAGTGTATATATGTCCATGCTACTCTCACTTCATCACAGCTTACCCTTCCCCCTCCCCATATCCTCAAGTCCATGATGCTCTAGTAGGTCTGTGTTTTATTCCCGTCCTACCACTAATCTCTTCATGACATTTTTTTTCTTAGATTCCATATATATGTGTTGTTTATCTATTTTACATATAGTAGTTTGTATCTGCTAATCCCAGACTCCCAATTCATCCTTCCCCATTTCCCAATTTTATAATCAAGAAAGCTTGACAAAGTAACTTGCCCAAGATAACACACAGCTTGAAGGAGAAGATCCAGGACTCACACTTAGGTCTGATTCTGAAGCCCAGGCTTTGGATATTGAATTGGGAAAAAATGATTTTTATAAACAAGAATAAAAATATCCCCCATGAAGACACCTTCTCTCCAAAAGGCTAAGAAGAGTTGAGACGTTTCTAGTAATTTGTCATAACTGCTTCGGATTCTCGGCCTCATGAGCAGAGATGCTACCTTTTCTCTTTCTTGATTGTTCTTCTACAAAACCAGGCCACCTAGCCACCACCCCCACCCCTCCCCCAAACCACAACCAATTAGCCCTACACACTCCGGCTAATTATGCTGAGTTACTTAGGTCCTTTTAAATGCAGAGGGAGTGGTGGGGCCAGTCCGCCATGAAATATCTTCCTTCCATGAATATTCCTCTCTGGGACTGAAGACTATTCTTGGCTGCCTAGTGCTGGGAACATAGTCTACCCTGAGCTGGGTGGAGACTTTTTCTTCCCTTCTGACTCCAAAGGATGTTTGATTGCATCATCCTGTGGTGCTGAAAGGAGAAGGGACTGGGTAGATTAGTTGCGAGTTTTGACTGTTGTCTATGGTTAGGCCATGGCATGATTGATTTGCCTCTCTTTATTAAAAGAGTTCCTCTTTCACACACGTGGATGCCTACTGAACCCTCCAGAGGCCACTTGTCAAGTAAAATGAGGCACTTGAAAACAACTGAATGAACAACCCCTCTTTTAAAAATTTTAATCGATTCTTCCATTTAGCCCTTGCTCTTGGTGGGTGACTTAGCATTTTAAATGCACACCTTTTCTCCATTATGCCCTCTTACCTGCTCATGGTGCCTTTCACCTCCTTCTCGTGAAGCACAATCGATATTCTGTTATTCTCTGTCATTTGGATGTTACTTTGTGCAAACAGTAGTTAAAAAAAAAAAATAACGTCTGGAGCTCTGCTGTCTACACAAATCAACAACAATGAGAAACAAGAAGTGGATTACTACCGAAATCCTTTTTGTTCTAAATTGTAATCAACTATATTGGATGCGAGGTTTGTCCATTTTAAAAATTTAATAATGGGTTTTGGTCCTCTTGGTTCTATAAAAAGGGCATTTATAAATATTAATATGGAATACCAGGGAAAGAACAATACATAACAATAATGAGAATCACAAAAATCCCATCACATTTGACACTGTCATATCACCAGCTTAAGGATTAGCAGGTTAACCTCAGAGTTAAAAATATTGCTTCATGATTAAAAAAAAAAATCTCAGAATAAAAAAAGCTCCTTGTTGCATTATATATTCCTTTCGGCTTCCTTATTTTTCTTCAGGTTATGGGATCACTGCTTCGATTAACATTTGGGGGGAGAGTAGGCTGATGGGGAAGGTGGTGGGTTGACTTATCTGCATTCTTTCCTGCCCAAGTCGTGCTGAGCTTGGCTTTTGTCTAATTCTAACCTCTGACACTGCTTGAGTCAAAGGCCTGGCGACTAATACCCACATCTTAGCTGGGTTTTTTTTTTTATCCACCCGAAGCTTCATTTTAAATGATAAAGTTACCCAAGGTGTCAGTTTTCACCAGTATTTCTAAATACATCTAGTAAAAATGCCGCAATTTCATAGAAAATCCAAACTATTGAGATCTAATCACTGCTTAAGCTGTGGCTTTATTCAAATCTGGATCACCAATATGGCTTAAGATGTAAATGAAGTGCAGAGAGAAATAAAGCAAGAAAATCTCCGATGGCCTTTCTCTCTGCTGTTTGATGCCTGGGACCTTATCAGTCAATTAATGCCGCTAAACTTCAGTGGCGGCATCAGCGTAACAGCCCCAGTAGCTGCTGAACTCCTCCAGCCTTAGCCAAACAAAACACACTTTGAGTAGCCTTAATATGAAACGGAAAAAAGGTCAAAATAGACGGGCTTTGCCAAATAAATCCTGAAGATCCATTCTAATTTCCACCCGTGGATCTTTTAAGTCGTCCTGGATGCTCTTTATGATACCTTGATCCACATTTAGTTTCATTAAAACTTTGTGACTTGGTATTTTTCAACCTGATAGCTTCACTAAAAACTAGTCCTCAGAGTGTTCACTAAACTGCTATGCATAGAACTACTTTGCTGTCATGGTGGCTTCTAATATCACCTAAACGCAGGCAGCGACCGTCCTGGAAATGAACCTGATCTACATGCATTCCATCTGAGCTTGGGAATTAACTTTGCTTTTGCTTTTACTGGATGTCTTATGAGGAAGAGGTGGTGTCCTCTGCAGCCCCTACGCTAAGCCCTCTTGAAACCAAATGCTAAATTATCTACCACCCCGTATTTGTTCTGGAAGCAATCTACACAGAACACGACTTTTATCTGCTAAGGTTTCCAACTGGGATTAACAGATGCTAAAACATTTGGGGAGGAGGGAAAGAAAGAGGGGCCCACAGAAGAGAAGAGAATTAAAATTGAGGTCTCTTTCAATAATGGCATGGCCAATACAGGGGAGATTCAGACTAAGCTGAAAAAGCAAGAAGTTTCTCAGAGGGGTGCACCAAGAACCTGACTCTGCTGACATGGATTTAAAATGGTAAAAGAAGAAAAAAAAAAAAAAAAAAGGAAAGGAAAAAAACCCCACCACTCTGGGCTCTTGGCTAGCCTGAAAATTACTTCCGAGCTGGCCAGGTCTCCCTCGCTGATTAGTGTCCCCTTGGCTTCCCTCCACCCTGAGATCTGACAGAAGCCTTTATTTCTTTATCAATTGCTGTGCTCAGCATACATAACTGCAGTTAACAGAACTATTGGTAAAGGGCTTCAAAAGAGGTGGAGATTATTTTTCTAGGGAAAAAGGGGATTAAATGTAAAATAAATAAACCAACAAGGCAGAATAACCAATTCCTAGCCTCAGCTGAGTCTGCAGTTGTCATGTTTTCAGGTAACATGGTGGCCCCCAAAGTTCTTCCCAACACGACAGGTGGACATGGCTCAGCATCCACTCAGGCTGCAGGGTGGGAAACCAGTCCTCACTTTAGCCAACCTTGCCTTCCCCCATGAGCTTTGTCTCAGGGTGTGGGAGGTATAGGCTGAGATCTGACACCAGGCCTGCATTTATATTCATAAACTACCCAGCTTTGCAAGGAAATCAACCTGGACTGGAAACTTCACTCTTTTGTCAACTGGCTGTGTGACCTTGGGTACCTTTTCTGAGTCTCAATTTCTTCATCTATAAATGAAGTGATAATAACTCCCTCTGCTTGAGTTGATTAAATGAGATAATTTATGTGAAGCAGCTAGCCTAGTGCCTGGCACATGCTCGATTCTTCATACGTGAGTCAATGTAATGAAACTTATTATTGTTGTATTATGACTCTGCAAGTACTGCGGACTGGGCTGAGCGTGATTGTTCACTGGGTGTGTTAAACAAAACAAAACACATCCTGAAGCATAAACCTCCACTTTTCTAGTGTTGTTGAAAGACTCTCATTGTAACCACAGTGCGCCTGGGTGCCCCCCAGGACTTGGGAATCGAGAATATTTCTCTACTCACGACCCCTTCACCAGATTGTGTGTGGTATAAAGATATGACAACCCCGGGGAGGCTTGAGTCCCCAGGAATGTTGGGAAAAAGTGAAAAATCCCTTTGGAGAGCTCTTAGAAAAGCATAGTGGGCTCTGCTAGGGGACTTTAACTCCACCTGCCTTCTTTGCTTTCCCCACGGCATCTTTCAGAAGCATGGCTGCAGGTGCTCTGCTTTTGGGCCCCAGCTGGCCCACAGGGATAAAGCATGCTCAGTTCTGCTTTCCTAGTTGAGAATCTGTAACCTCTGGGAACCTGGTTCGGAGAAGTGAAGCCTTGTGATGAGAAAGTGATGGGTATAAAGGCCAGAGGGGTGGAAGAGAAATCAGCCACAGGATATGTTTCTTGTAATCCCGAAGAATCGGTTTTGAGGTGTGGCTTCAGGCTTCCAGAGAAGTGTGTTGATCACCTTCACTGATTCATGAGAAATGAGTAAGTCATCTCCTTGTCAATAGCATTGAAAAGTCTCTGACAGCTTGGGGTGCTGGCAGAGGCCTCCTTCAAAGAGGAATAGGTGGAAAGAGCATTGGGCGGAGAGGTCAGGGGCCCCTGTTCCTGCTTTGCCACAGAATCACTGACTTCACCTCTCTGGACCCTCGTGTCCACATCTGGAAAATGAGGTTGTTGACACCTTTGACAGGGATTCTCTCTGAAGTGTGAGACTGCAGGGAGAGCTTTCCCTCCCCACTTTGGACACCTCTCTTGTTTAAGAAAATTCTTCTTAACAACACACTTGTATTATTTCTACAATAGAAACTTTTCATTGAAAATGAAACTAAAGTAAAGGGATAGGACTGGTGGATTGGATTACAGAGGTGGATATGGATTGGATATGGATTACAGAGGTGGCCAGGTAAAGACAATTTGGGCAACCCAGGAAGTCTTTGAGCTCTTGTAATGACCAAGACAAGATAGGATCTGGAATATGATCATAAGGTAATCAGATGAAATTGGGCCTATGAAACCTAGATTCTACTGAGACCTGCTTCTCACTCAGATAAACATATGACCAACTCAGCTCCCTCCCCTAAGATGCTGGTCCTTTAGAACATTTCCTGGCACCATGAAATGGGATTCTTGGGGGAACGGGAGCAATGGAGCCAAAGCTGCCCCCGGCCTCTCTTGGTTTGGAGAACGACCCCTATCGTTCAGGCTAGGTTTATAGGAGAATCCTTCATGGTAAGGGTTTGCTTGCACTATGTGAAGAGTGACCTGCCTCTCGGCAGCTTTAGTCTATACTCAGAGACTATGGTCATAATACCCTGTGACCAGCCTTCTCTGCTAATCTCAAGGTAATCTCCCTGGTACCCCTGCTCTTCTCCCCACCTCATGCCCATGTCCTTTCACCAAAAGGACATGGGCATAAGTCAGTAGTTCGACATTTCAAACCTGGCTGCATATCAGAAGCACCTGGGTAGTGAGTTAATAACACAGATTCCTGATTCCTATCCCAGGAGGTTCTTCAGTAGGTCTGAGTGGGACCCAGATGTCAGCGTTGATTACGAAGCACTGATGCCACCAGGCCAGTACAGTGAGATCCACTGTGACACATTACCAGATGATTTCTGCAGGGCTTCCCAGACCTGAAAACACAGCTACCCACAGACAAAGCATCCAGACAGGTGAACCTAAACACTAACCGCAACCTCCCAACACACCATCCACACGTGGGGATTGGTGATGGGGCCTCTACATGGGCCACGGGTATTTTGGCAATCCTGCCCCAGACACAGTGCTCTATTTCCCCACCGGCCTCTCCCCTCCACCCAATGGCAAGCTAACACACAGATGGAACAAACCTCCAAAAACAAGAACAGCTCTGCAGGAAGCATTTTTCGCTTCGGGAGAATTCAGTCCAATTTGCCCCCAATATCAAGGCTAGCTTTTGATTATGTTGATGATAAAGACTGTAAACAAAACAGCCTTTCTCTACTAATTAATTCCCTTCAAAGAACTCTAAAGATCTTTAATTACACAGTTTGAAAAGCAGCGGTTACCCAGTCAGGCTGATGGGCCTGTGCACTCCTCTGTCTGCCCACCCGAACAAAATATTTTCTTGTTTTCTCTGCTTCACACACCTAGGATGGGCTTGCAGTAAATCCTGTCAACTAAACGCCTGACAAAAGTGCTCTGATGTCAGGTATAAAGAATGCCACCTACAGCTTAATGTCTGAAAAAAAATTCCGAGGGCTGCAAACAATGAAGGTTTTTGTCTTCTTAATGCCCAGTATGCAATCGAGTGGAAATGCTACTTCCATCCGTAATCTACAAATGAAATTAAAGTTGTTGAAAGACACAGGGTAAACCAGAAGCCTTTGTTTCTTTGCAGAACAGGAAAAATTTAAACCACTAAATGTTTTAGCAGATTTACTAAATTTCCAATTAAATCACAAAATCTATTATTGCAGAGCTCGGAGAGGGCTCTCTCTCTCTCTCTCTCTCTCTGACTCAACATAGATATCACAAATCAAACTATGTCCTCCCATATTTAGCTTCATTCTGTTCCACCTGTGGGGATATTGGAGCACAGAGAGGGGCACACAAGCTTGAAGGGGAAAGAGGCCAGCTCAGCAGTGTTTGGGGGGCATGGCCTAGGCCAGTCTTTGGAAAGAAAAACAGCAATTTGCCCCACGGGAGGGTTCCAGGGCCTTCAGCTGGTGGAGGCAGCCTGGCTGGAGCAGGAAGGCATCGGGCTCATTGGTGGGGAGGGATTCAGATCTGCTATACAAGAGCACCCTCTACCAGTTGGCACAGAGGGCTGGCTGGAGAGACCTGAGGTCCAGAGTCGGGGGAGGGCGTGTGCAGGGAAGGGGAAGGACACAGGACTCTGCATACAAAGCCGGCGGGGCTGGGGGCCAGGCAGGAAAGAGATTCTATCTCCAAAACTAGACAGAACACTCACCTCTGGAACAATAGCTGGTTTAGGAAGGGGCGATGCTGATTTTTCCAAGGGCTCTCCACATTAATCCGCCCCACCAAATCCAGCCACTAGGAGACTGAATGGTCCTCCAGACACCCATTCAGTAGAAAATGACGGGTGATTTTTGCCCTTGTCTCGGGAGATCTCCGGTGAGCACTGCTGCTCTGGCTGACATGTGTTTGTAAAGATAAAGCACCAGGCTACTTTGGGGGCCCTTCCAGGCTATTACAAAGAGCAAGTGGTGCCAACTCAGGCTCTGCATGGCTTTTTAAAATTGAGTTGTTAATTTTTTTTAAATACGCACCTCTTTCTGAAAAGGATTTGAAGCAACTTACAATAAAGGCAAACACAATAAGGTCATTCAACTAAAATTAGAAAAGCAAAGCCATGGAAAGGAAGAAGAAGCAAGCATTGACTGTGAAGTGTAATAGAGTTACTGTGATTTAGCATCAGATTAGGCTCTGAGCTTCCTGGCAGCCAGGGTGAAAAAGGACATTCAATTAGATCATCCATACAACCTACTGGAAGGAAGTAGAACAATTCTCCAAGAGAGGTATGCTTTTTTTCTGACATTAATTTTCTTGTAGAAGACTTTGTATAGGAACTCTGAATACATCATACAAGTGTGTTTGACTGTCTTTTCATATAGCAAACGCAGAGGCTATTCTGATATAGCTACTTCTTGCTATAATCTTTGTCACTTGTCAAAGGCATGCAACATTCATAACTCAATAATGGTAAGTTTTAATGGGAGAAAACAGAGTGTGGGGTGGGGAGTAGCCAAACAAATGTGACTCAAATTTTAGCTCTTCAGTGTTTCATTCATTCACTGATATATTAGATGTTTATTGAGTTCCTACTAAATGTCAGGTTCTAGATGTGGAGGGTAGAGCAGTAAACAAGCAGGCAAAGTCCTTACTCTAGGGGTATGATCTAACCTGACACTAGAAAAGAACTTAGCATCCTCAGAGGGGTGGGTGGGTAGCAGGTGAGCTTTCTTTAGCTTAGCTGATGAATAAGGTCAGGTGTAACAGAGAGGATGCTTTCAGATACAAGTCTCAGAAATCCCAACTTATACTGGCTTAACCAATAAAGAAATGTGGTTTCTTTGATTCAGCAGCTCAACAGTGTTTTCCCTGTGCTACAGCACCTTCACTGTTGGCTCCATCCTCAGGCTGATAGCAATTTGGATACAGTAGCCCTAGGAGTCACAAATTCAGGACAACCTCCAGAGCAAGGCAGGAGACCATTTCTTCCTGCGGCTTTCACTTAGGATGGAGGAAAAGTTTTTTATTGCTACTGTCCCCACCCCATTCAGCAGACATGCCTTTTTGTCCCACTGGCCAGAATTGGCCCACTTGCCCATTTCTGATTCAGTCCTGGCAAGGGGGACAGGGGCAGCCATAGACCAAGCAGGTCAACCCTGTAGTTCTTGGCCAGGTGGGGAAGGAGGATTCCTGAGCAAAGTTGGGATTGTGTTAGGCAGGAAAAAGGGCAGGGGATTAATGGATGCTGGAGTAGACAGCTAACACTGCCATTTCTGGTCTTTAAATACCACTTCCCTGGGCAGACTGGTATAGGTGAATGGTCATCAAGGCTGTTGCAACATCTGTCTGCTTGGCTTTCTCAGAGAAAGAGCATCCTTGTTATTTGCCTTATTTCTTGAGTCAGATTTAACATTTCCTATACCTTCTGCCTTTACTTACTTCTCTTAGGTCTTTGCTTCCACTTGTACACATTGAAAAAAAATTCTCCTGACTGGTCTTCTTACCTCTAATTTTACTTAAATATAACCCATCTTTCACACTGTTAGTAGAACAATCTCCTTAGAAATTAATGTACATTATTACTCCTCTGTTTAGCCACTTCTTTGACTTCCTATTGCCTACAACATAACATTAACAATCTTTGCATTAGCACATAAAAATGAAATATTTAGGTATACGTTTAACAAACGTGTGCAAGATCTATACGAGGAAAACAAAAAACTCTGATGAAAGAAATCACAGAAGATCTAAGTAAATTGAGAGGTATTCAGTGCTCATGGCTAGGAAGACTCAATATTGTTAAGAAGTCAATTCTTCCCAACTTGACCTATATAGATTTAATGTAATTCCTATCAACATCCCAGCAAGTGAATATTAACAAGCTGATTAGAAACTTTATATAGAAAGGCAAAAGGCCCGGAAGAGTCAACACAATATTCAAGAAGAATGAAGTTTGAGGACTGATACTACCTATGTGCCAGACCTATCAAAGTCCCTATCTTAGAGAAGCCTACAGTCTGTTGGAGAGACAACGATTCAAACAACCATTGTAAATATTTTACTAAAGACTTTGCATTCATTCAGTCTTGCTGATTGTAGTCCAGAGTCAGAACTCTCCTCGTAGTTATAGGATGGCTTCCGGTAGCTTCCCTGTTTCCCCAGATGGTAACGTTGCCACTACCTAATGGTAGAGGGATGAAATGGATATTGTAGTATTAACTCCCATGTGTATTTCCAATGTATAGTTCCATGTAAGTAGTGTGCCCATTCTACAGGGTAGCAAAAGAGGCTCAGGGAAGTTCAGGAATTTGGGTAAGATTGTTCAACCAGAAGATGGCAGAGTTGGTATTCAAACTTAGGGCTTTGGAAGAACAGAATTCCTACCACCTGCTGGTGGCTTCAACTCAGACAGAGACCCCAGGAGCTGGTAAATGAGAAGGGAGGGTGGCGTCACAAGTCCCCTGGGCTCAGAGCTCACACTCTTGACCACATGCCGCACGCCAGCTCCTCACCCAGGGCCAGCGCTCCTGGAAGAAATGCCTAGAGACGCAAACTGGAGGCTGGAGCCGACAGGCCCCGCTCCATCCTCAGAGCCAGGGAGATGCATGGTCATCTCAAGAAAGCAAACAGGTTATGGTGGTAAGATGTAAAGGTGTGTTGGGCAAAAGACTTAGTGAGGAATGTTCGAAGGCTCAGTGTGGTTCACTCACCTCCTCTAGAAACATCTTAGGTTACAATAAAATTACACGTCATTCTGAATGTGTAGGTAGAGAGCTATGTGGGAGGTTTTCCGCCAGTCTCTGAAGGCAAAGAAAGGGGCTGTAGCCAGAAAGCAGTATTGAGTGGGGCATTCCTAAGTGGGGACCATGGAACTGTGGATGCTGGGGAGGTCCTGCTTCTGTCTCTGGCAGGTGAGAGGGAGGAAGGCAATGTTCACCTTATCAAGCACAGGGCCAGGGCATGAAGGGCCTGGGGGCAGTGCGACAGCATTGTGAATGCACCACGCACACCTGCATGGAACGAAGAGAGGAGGGGTGACAGCATACGAACGAGTTAGCAAAGGAAACAGCGTTGTGATGCTGGTATTTATCAAATTTATCTTTCCTGGTATTTATCAAACTCCAGAACACACAGAGCCATGTTGAGAGGTGACCCTGTGATGGGGACTTCCAATTACCGCCAGCCTCGGAGGGCGCCAAAGTTTCCAAAGGGATCTCTCTGCCAAGCAGCTGAGGCTCCTATGGACGGTGCCTGAAAAACACCTTGAAAATATGGAGGGAGATGAAATACTTTTCCCTGCCTCTAAATTAGGGATAAATTGAAGATCAAGCCTATGTTAACAGGTCCTAAAAGGACAGTCCACTCCCTGGCTGCCATGGGCAGGAGTGAAGAGGGCCGTGCAGGTGTTGATGCAGCCCTACCCCAGAATGCGGACTCACTGCTTATCATCCTGGGAGGTGGTAGGACAGGTGATCCGGGGACCGTCTGGCAATGGGAAACTGCTAAATCATCTCAAAGATCCCCCTTTCAGTTTGGGGCTGAGACATGCTAAGAGGGGAAGAAGGCTCTAGGATGGCACGGGGCTCTCGCTGTATGGTCAGCCCTTGGCTGCCGTTTGGAGGGCAAATACTGCCATGCATAACCCTGAGAAGAAACATAAAGGGGAGGCCCGTCCACCCCATATGTTTCTCTGGCCTCATCTCGTCCCCACTCCCCGATAAAGTTCAAATTCCTGCGGATGGCACACAAAATCCTTCAGCAGATGGCCTCAACCCACCATTCCACGCTGTCCCTCTGTTACCCAGCCCTCGCTCCTACTTAGGAATCACACAGACCTTATTCCCTAAACACACTGCCTTCCTTCAAGCCTCCGTGCCTTTACCCGCACCGTCCTCTCAGCCTGAACCACCTTACCCTCTCTTAGACTTAGTTAGCCCCTGACCATCCAGATCTATCTCACCTTCCTCTGGAAAGCCTCCCATTTCCTCTAAATTGGGACAGTGCCCTCCTACGGACTCTCCATGCTCCCCGCCCAGGGTAGCATTTATTGCATTGCAAGTACCCGTTGCCCTGTTTTTGTACTCCACCGGAGACTCCCGAGGGGCAGGACTCTACCAGGTTTCCAGTAAGCATTCAGCTCCTGGTAGGAGGCCAATCACGATATTAGTTGGTTGACAAATGGAGGCTGAAAAGAGCAAATATTTGTTTAGCAAATATGTAAGCAAAACATATTCATAATTTAAGTCACTATATTTAAGTTCCTTATATAATTAAATTTTAAAAGGGTAGTAAAAACTCAGTTGACGTTTACTTATAGGGGTTTAGAAGAGGGGCTGGAGGAGTTTGGGGTGAATTCATGGAAGCTAGACCTTGGATAAGCAAACTTTAGATAAGTGGTGAAGTGGTTAAGAAAGGAAGTGTTTGGGGGAGGGTGAGTAGTATTAAACTGGCCCAAGTGGAGCGTACATCTTGGAGAGTGAAGGGAATACACTGTACAAGTTGGGTTGGGAGGCTTTGGATACCTGGCCAAGGACTTTGGACTTTATCTTATAGGCAGGGTTTGGAAAGAGGAGTGACACCATGATAATGGCATGTGAGAAGGATGAATCTGATGCCTTAAAGGATTAATCAGAAGTGGGGAGGCTGGTTGGGAGCTACAGCAATTGTACCACGTACAGCCTAGATGAGGTGATAGTAATTAAAATGATAATATCAGGAATTCCCTGGTGGTCCAGTGGTTAGGACTTGTGTGCTTTCACTGCTGAGGGTGTGGGTTCAATCCCTGGTCGGGGAACTAAGATCCTGCAAGCTGTGTGGCCAAAAAATAAAAAATAAAAATAAATAAAAATGATAATATCATCCTCAATTCTTCACCTGCCCCCACCCCCCATAATAGAATTACACACTCACAGCCTTGCCATGGCCTCAAGCTGGCAATGTATACTTTCCCCAACTCTTGATTTTGAGCTTGGCCAAGTGACTTTCTTTCACTGATGGGATGATAGCACACGGAATGTCAGCAGAGGCTAGAGATGTGCTTGTACGGTTGGGTTTTCTCCACTGGCTTCTGCCATTGCAATAAGAACATGCTCTGCTGGTCCCAGAAAATGAGAGATACTTTGAACAGCCTGGAGCCAAGGGCCAGCTCCAACTTAGATCGGCCTATCTCCAATCTAATTACAGACTGTGAGTGAGAAACAAATTCTTGCCATTGTAAGCTACTGCCCCACCTTTCTTTGACCCCCTCCTTCACAGAAGGACTTGTCCCTTTTCTTTACCTGTTCTACAGCCCATTCTCACTGCTGCAGAACAGGCAATTCAGGCTCTCAGCTATGTCCACAAACTGTTATTTTTGCTTATTGCTCCTCATCAGCATTGAAGCTGGCTCTACTCTCTCCAATCATTAAATGAAAACCTCCATATTGACCCCAGTAATCATCCAGTCTCTCCTCAGTCTGATTTCTTGGAGATTTGTCCATACCAGCTGCTAAACTTCCTGTCTGCATATCCTGCCTCCAACTCATTCCTCCACACTGAAATTGGATTGTTACCTCTACCATCTCATGAAGCTGCCATTCTTTGTCTGCTTCCTCTCAGTCGTACTTGACTGTGGATCACTCCCTCTGTGGAATGCTCTCTAGCTCTGGTTATTTGATACCACACTGGCTGTTGCCTCCTAGTCTCCTTTGAGGATACCACTTTCTCTGCCCTTTTCTTAAAGGTTCATGTTTCTTGGGGCTTGGTCCTAACCCACTGTCTCTTCCACTTTATGTCCTGCCCATGGGAGATCACATCCACTCCAGGAGCTTTCTCTCCCTCCCTATCTGTCTATCTACCTATCTAATCTATCATCTGTCAACGGCTTCTAGTCCTCATCTTCAGCCTAGAATTCACTCCTTGAGTGCCAGACCCATAACCCAGAGACCTAATGGAATCTTACTGCTTTATGCAACATTTTACTGGGTACCTCCTACCTGCCAGACATTGTTGTAGGTACTGGATATATGTAGTGAACAAAACAGACAGAAAGCCCTTCCCTCATGGAACAAATATCTTGCTAGAGTCAGAGAAGCCGGAGAATGAATAAACCAGTAAAATAAATAGTGAGAGCCACTGGAAGGTGGTAAGCAGAGCAGGGGAGTTAGCTGTTCATGTTTTCAAAGGCTCCCCTGGCCTGCTGTGTTACAGACAGGCTGGGGGAGGTGCGAAGGCAGAAACAGGCATGTCAGTTAGTTGACCTCTACTTTTGAATGACCCACAGACACCTCAGACTCAAAACTCCAAAATGGAACTCAGTACCTTTCCCCAAACTTGCTCTTCCTCGCATGCTCTGCAGTTCAGTGAAGGGCAGCTGAATCCACCAAGGACTCGAGTGGGATACCTGGAATCGCCGACTACCCCAGCCCCTTCCCTTCGCATCTAACCAGTCATGAATCCTGTCCACTCCAACTTCTAAGTACCTCATTCCTTCCTTCCTTTATTTATTATTTCACTAATTTACCAAATATCTACTGAATACTTACCAGGTTTTAGGCCAGTACTAGAGAGGTAAACAATCAGATGTGATCCCTGTCCTCTTGGAGCCTAGAGTTTAGTGTGGGAAATAGATAATATAGACAAAAATAAGCCAATACACATGACATCCTCTCATGATAAGGACTATAAAGAAAATGAACTTGTTTCAGCAAAGAAGAAAAATATGAGTGAAACTCTTAGATAAGGTGGCCAGGGAAGAACCCCCTAGGGAAGGCACAGGGCTAAGAAGGGATGGGTCATGTGAGAATGGTGCCATAGTGAAGGACCACAAATTGGGAGGCTGCAAACAGCAGAGTTTTATCTCTCAGAATTCTCAAGGCTAGAGGTCAGAAACCAAGGGATCAGCAGGACCACGCTCCCTCCAAAGGCTCTAGGGAAGGATTTTTTTGTCGCCCCTTCCTGGTTGCTATGGTTACCCACAGTCCTTGACTTGTAGACACACCACTCCAACGTCTGCCTCCATCTTCACATGGTCCCCTTCCCTCTGTGTCTGTATCTTTATATGTCCTCTCCTCTTCTTATAAGAATACCAGTCATTGGATTTAGGGCCCACTTTTACCCAGTATGACTTAATCTTAATTAATTATATCTACGAAGGTCCTATTTCCAAATAAGTTCACATCCTGAAATTCTGGGTGGACATGAATTTTGGGGGAGACATGATTCAACCCAGTACAAGTGGCAAGATCTTTTCCAAGTAGGTGGAGCAGCTTTTACACAGGCCCTTCAGGTAGGAAGGAGCTTGGAGTGTTTGGAGCCAGTGTGGCTGAAGTGTAGGGGTAAGGAGTGGAACAGACCCACGGAAGCTTGGAGAGAGAGGCAAAGCCAGATCCTGGAGGCAAGAGGGAGAGGGAGAGGGAAGGAATGAGGTACCAATGATGTGGAAGGTAAGAAGTCCAAAGGATCAGAGTCCTTGAGAAGGTGGCCATCATAGGATGTCACGCTTGGGACAGGGTTGACTTGTGACAGGAGGAGGGTTCAAAAGCGGAGAAGGGGAAGATGGGCACAGGAGCAGGTAGGTGTGATGGCGAGGAAGAGAGAAACCCTTTCTAATGGCTTCTATTTTCTCAATTAAATGGGAGATAGCTAAGAGGTAGAGGAAAGGAGCTGGAGTTTAGAGGAGAGAAGAAACTTGTGATAGCTGTCTTGGAGAGAGAGAGATCAGGCTTCCCAGGAACGCTAGGCAGAGTTAAGAGCCCTTTCCAGGTTTGTGGTTCTCTAGAATATGTCCATTTTTCTGCCTTTCACTGTCGCCCCAGCTCGGCCCCATTATCACCTCTATGTGACTGCAGCCACATCTGATGGGTTTCTCTTTTTCAACCTTGCCCCTACTCCAGTCTATTCTCTACACTGCCCTCGCTCTCATCATCCTAAATTCACATGGCATCACACTCCAGCGTAGAACTCTTTCAATAGTTTCCCATCACCCTAACATACAACCCAAGCTCTGTCATGTGAGCCTTCAGGTCCTTTATGGGCTGCTCCATGCTCTCTTCACAGCCTCATTTCTTGCCACTACTACTTCAAATTCCACATTTCAAACATCCAGAATTACTATAAATTCTTGAATGTGCTACACTCTCTCTCCACTCTGAGGCTTTTCACTCACTATTCCTTCTTCCTGAAATACTTTCTCCTCCTGCTCTAGCCCCCTCCGCTGTCTGCCTGGCTGACTGTCCTCCTCCCCTCTCAGTGTCTCCTCCCCAGGCAGCTTTCCCTACCACTTGCCCACTCCGAGTTTGGGTGGGTTTCCTGCATAACCCTCTGTGCTCTCCTTTTTTTTTTTTTTTTTAGCAGTTACCACATTACAATGTAATTGCTTTTTCATTTCTATTTGGCCCTCATAAAGCAATAACCCCCCTAGAGTACCATACCTTTCATATTACCTTACCCATAGTAGATACTTTAAAAAAAATCTATTAAAGAAGTAAACAAATGAAAAGACTAAGACAAGTTAATGTCTATGCTGAAGGTCGTCAGTAACTCAGAGCTTTAGAGCGGTTGACTCTGCTTCCCCTCAAGGCACCACGAGATTGAACTTTACGCTGTGACATCAGGGAACTGCACTCTGCATGGCCATCGCAACTCAGCTACCTGTTTCACGCTCTGGTTCTCAGTTGGAGTCCTGACTTTCCATCATAAATTGCGTGAGGCTTTGTAAGGGTTCCCCACGGGATAATCTCTGCTGTGTCTTTTTTGCTCTATCCACCTCCTTCCACAATCTGTGGCCTCTGTTATTTGGTTATAGGTTATGCTTTTCTTTAAAAGTGGTCTTCCAGCTTCTGAAAATCTTGGGACAGTGTGTGTATTGTAGTCTCTTGGGTCACTGGATTTTGAGTTCTCAGAAATTCTTTTTTTAAGCTGCTTTTTTCCTGCAGCAAAAACAACTTTGTCCTAGTTCTGACTCTTGAGTGGTACTTCCTGCTCTGCCTTCCAGCAGTGGCCCAGGGAGATACTGCCACTTATGCCCAGGTTGTCCTCAGATGGCTTCTCAAGTGACAACGGAAAAGAAATACAACGGGTGTTTCTCTCCTATCAGCAGGCCCTCTGGTCTTGTTGGAGGCATGTTGATTCCACTACTCCTGTATGTAGACCCAATTCCCACCGTGACCACTTTACATGTTTAACCCATTCCACTGTTGATGTAATAGTTTCCTTTCTCAGTTCTAGCCTTCACAACAGGGGAGTCCACACCAGTTCCCATGCCATTACGAGGTGAGATCAGCTGCTATTTGCCCTTCTGCTCCATCTTCTAAAAATGTACTGCTTACCATGCTCCAGATATCACAGAAACAGTTACAGTACATTGGCCTTTGCTGATTCCTCTATTTCTAGGGTAGAGGAAACGAAAGAATTCCCATCCCCGGCTTCTTTGTGTGTTGACCTCAATACCTATACATTCTTGTTGGGACAATCCCACTTTACGAATTTGTCCATTTCAGAATGCACATTTATTTTTGGTTCAAAAGAAACTATTTTCTCTTGTGTACAGTTTGTAAATAAGCTTTTTCCAAAAAAACATGTTTTCAGCACTGTAACTGTTTGAAGTGTAGCAGACACAGTGTACTGATGTTTGACGTTTATTCCAACCGCCTTCTAGAATGCCTGCCATACTGCAGAGGCTGGGAAATGAAAACTGTATTTCTCAGACACCAACCTTGCAGCTGGGGTTCTGGAAGTGAGCTCCGTTCAGCCATTCAGATGCACGGGGTTTGGAAGACAGGAGTGAGACGCAGCCGTTACTTCTGTTCTTTTCGCTGGAAGTGTGGTCATGCACATTTAGTTTCGCTGTGTGTGATCACTGGTTCTGTGTGTTGAAAGCTATGGCAGGTCAGCTGTTTCCTGGTATGGGTTCTAGTGTCCCGTCGGGTGGTTCAGGCTGGAGCAGATGCAGGGGCTTCCTGACCATGGTGGCTTCCCGAGGGCGGCAGGGGTGTTGTGGTTCTGGAGTAGCTTCCTGCTTTGGCAGAGAGCTTCCTGGTGGTGGAAGCCACAGTTCTGCTGGTGACCCAGCTCTGCAGAGCAGTGTTGAGCTCATCCTGGGAAGGACTAACCTAGAGCCTGTCTCTGCTAATTTGTGAGCCATTTAACGCCATGTACTAAGGCCCTTTCTGCTGACACTAGCTGGAATGGATTCCGGACTTTGCAAGGGGGACCCTGACCGATAAGCCATGGGAGTAGTTATTTGCAATATTAAATATAGCTTCTGCTTAGAAAGATTTTAAGGCAAGAGAAGCAGCTATCTAAGAAGAGAGGCAAGATTCAGGCTTTTTATTGGCAGCTGCAGCTATGTAGGAACCAAATCGAGGCTCTTGCCATTTTGGGTGTACATATAACTTTCTGTGCCAATAGGGTTTTGAGTGAGGGATGGGAGGTAGGTAGAGTTCTGGAGGCCCTAACTTTCACATTAACTTGAATTTATCCTAAAACTCAACCCTAAATTTATAAGCTTTCAGGTCGAATTCTCCTGCCACAACTTTTCCAATGATGAGCGGGCCCTCCCCATTCTCTCCCTGTCATTTCTCTGGTTCCTTCCCTCCCCTCCTACAGGGGTCCTTCACCACCTCCAGCTAGTCACCCATCAGAGACAGACAGACAGACAGACAGACAGACAGACAGACACACACACACACACACACACACACACACACACACACACAAGGGAGGAGTCCATCTGTAAAGAAACAGAGTGCTATAAACAACAAATTAAAGTTTCCAAGGAGAAATAACAAGATCTGCAGTAGAGTCTGTTCCCAGGAGAAAGACTCATTGCTCCTTTATGAAAAGCACAAGGGGAGGAAGTCAATGCGGCAAGGAGAGAGTAAACAAGAGCAGGTTCCAAGAACGGGCAAGTCACTCTTCATCTCTCTTCGGTTCAGGTTCCGTTTCTCTACAGTTTTAAGATTAGGCAATCCTTGCTCATGGTACAAAATTCAAAGCAAAAAACGGGCACACAGCAAGTCTCCTGCCACCCTGGAGCCCACGCTCCTCGCCCCCCACCCCCCCAGAAGCCAGCACAGTGGTGAGTTTCTTCCCCCGGCTCGTTTTCCCAAAGGGGCACTTCTGGCCTGGGGATTGCGTGGAAGCCTCCGAAATGGTGGGGAAGAGCTCTGGGGGTAAAGGTGGAGGAAGGGGAGTCCGTGGTGGTGGCGGAGGCGGTGACGGCCAGGACTCCAGCCCAGCCGGCTGGTGCCTGGCCGAGATCCGATCCCACAGCGTGGACAGGACACCTGTGCTTGCCGCCTCCCAGCCGCTTGATCCCCAGGAAATAGCCGGTTCCCTGGCAGGTGGCGGGCCTGTGCCGTTTTCCTTTTAACGTTATTGTCTGCTAGGTTTTATTATGTGGTGGTTTATTCCCACAGCTTTCCCTTCAGCTGCAAATTAGAGTGCTTATGGATGAATGTTTGTTTATATATGTCATGTTGCTGTCCTTTCAGGTCCAAATACGTGCATCTGAGGCGGGAGGGCTGTGTTTGTTTTTTAAACTAAGTGGAACTGCCAAACACCCTCTGCCTAGATCATGGAAAGTTGCCCTATTAGGAGTTTACAGAAGAAAAATCTGTGCCAGTTATAGCAGGTATTGAGAAAGGAGGAGGGAGGGAGAGACGGAGACAGAGATAGAGACAGAAAACCTGAATAATCCTCTGGCAATTCTGAGTGTGACACGAGATTCTCTTCTTTCTTAGCAGTTCTGTGCCTCGTTCCTGATAATTTTAGGGTCTGCTATGTCTCTTGCTATGAGAATTAGCATCAGCAGCTTTCAGAATGACTTACCGGTTAACCCCTCCAGAAATCTTAAGACGTTATTCTTTTCTTCTCCAAATTTCCCATCTCTAAGCCTTCTAATTCTCCTTCAAATTTCCATCTGTAAAGTTAATACAATCCAATAAGAAAATAATGTGCTCTTGAGACATTGACATGCTCAGAGCCATTTTATCCTGCCCTAAAGCCTGGAAAGTTTGAATTTTCCTAAGGATAAAAAAGTAAGAAATAATAGAATAATTCACTGTACTGTAACAATTAAATCCAGCAATTTAACATTACGCATTGGTAAATATAATGCTCACAACGACCCAAAGTCTCCCATGTGCTGACAGACAAAAACAAAGTTATAAATCTAAACCTCCTATTCCGAGCCACATTCCTAAATGTAAATAAGCAACCAAGCATGCTGCTACATATCTTTACAGAAGCAATTACAAACAAGCCTTATCAGTCGCTAAGTCACCAACACACACAACGCTTATCTGCTATGCCCTCTACTGGATAGAGTACACAAGTCGCATTAATTCCCATTAATTTTTGGCATCATCCCTCTGCATCTGCTTTAAGAATGCAAGGCGTGAAATTTATAGTAGCAGGTTTAATATTCCATCCAGCCAAAATTATTTTGCTACAAGGACTTACCTTTGGTGGAATATTTTGGGTTGGCCTTTTTTTTTTTTTTTAATACATAGATTGCTTCTCCCCTCCGTGCAACCCACCGTCCAAGCTCTCAAGTTGTCACCAAACTCTGTACGTGGCAGGAATAATTTCATGCTGAGTAAAATGTGTTTAATTTCACATCCTGTAAGAATAATTACTTAGCATAATGCCACTTAAAATGTATTTCTATCTGCAAATGCTAATGAAGCTGCAAAAACCTGAATCATCTTTGGAAAGAATTAGGGAATTAAGGGTGCTTTGCCTTCACTCCCTCTTCTCCTGGAGAAGGACCGCCTGAAGAGAGAAACCCAGACCACAGGAATAATCCAAGGCGAGATCCTGCTGTCTTCAAACTGGGTTTGAGTCCAGTGGCTTTTCGGGGAAGTTAATCCCACAGACCTCTCCTGAGCCTCCCCCAAGATGCTGAAACAGAGCCTCAGGCTCCCTGGAGATGCCCAGTCCACACCCAGGTCCCACTGGACAGCCACTAGGAGGGGACTCAGGCCCAGGGCCAGTGAGGACCACCTACCCAAATGGCAGGGCCGTGGCCTTTGGCCTTAAGGATCTCGTCTCTTTGATCATTGGTGCACCCAAGTAGTAAAGACCACTGTGCTAGCTATTGCTCATCTTGAGGCTTAAAGCTTTCAATAAAGAACGACAAGGACTAAGAGAGAAAAGAAGTGCTTTGCCTTAAAAAAAATTCTTTAAACCGCTTTATTTTGAAATCATCTTAGAATTATAAAAAAGTTGCAAAAATAACTCAGAGAGTTCCTGTATACCCTTCCCCCAATTTCACCTAATTTAATAGCTTACATGACTACAGTACAATGATCAAAACCAAGAAACTGACATTAGTGCAACATTATTAACTATTAACTACACGGCAGACTTGGATTCGGATTCACTAGTGTTTCCACTAATATTTCTTCCGTTCTAGAATCTAATCCGGATCCCTTATTGCATTTAGTTGTCACAACTCCTCGGTCTCCTTCAGTCTGTGTCACACGCTTTGTCTTTCCTTGTCGTTCACAACTTTGACACTTTTGAAGAGTACTGGTCAGGTATTTTGCAGAGTGTCCCTTAATTTGGGTTTGGGTGCTATTTTCTTGTGACTACATTGAGGTTATACATTTTTGGCAAGAATGTTACAGAAGTGCTGATCCCTTCTCATTGCTTTGTGGAAGAGGGGCCTGTTCTCTTCCAGCAACGGAGTGAAGCAACAGCATGTGCTGAGGGCCCGAGGGAGCCATTGCACCTCTTAGAACCTGGGGGGTGGGTCCCAGAGAGTCAGGCACTGAGCCTGAGAGCATTCAGCATGCTTTTCTTACCTCTCTCTTCCCTTCTCCGTTACCATGGTGCCAGTGTGAGGAGAGGAGGACCAAGATGGAAGTGTAGGGAAAGGAACTGCTTTGTGATCCAGTGCAGCCGTTCGTGGATTCAGCAGGGCTCTCTATGAGCTAGGAATGAGATAAGGACGTCTCCGTGGGTGCGAACCGTGTTGTGTTGAGGCAGTGGTGGTAAACATTTCTCAATCAGCATTTGTAACAATGAGACAGCAGGTTTGATTTCCTCAGTGGGGTTAAATGTAGTGGTAGTACGAAAGAATCCTCCGGTAGATTTTAAACGCTTGCATTTTGGTTTTCTCCTTCTCTAGATTGGAAGTTCCCTAGGGAACAGGCCCTAGTCTGTCTGGTTCCCATCCGCCTCTGAAAACCTAGTACACGGGGCCTAGAACACTGTAGGAGCTCAAAACTTGTTTATTGATTAAATGATTTTTTTTTTGAGGTACGCGGGCCTCTCACTGTTGTGGCCTCTCCCGTTGCGGAGCACAGGCTCCGGACGCGCAGGCTCAGCGGCCGTGGCTCGTGGGCCCAGCCGCTCCGTGGCACGCGGGATCTTCCCGGACGGGGGCACGAACCCGTGTCCCCTGCATCGGCAGGCGGACCCTCAACCACTGCGCCACCGGGGAAGCCCAAAATTAAATGAATTTTTTTAAATGAGTTTTAAAAAATTGAGTGGATGAGATACTCATTTACAAAGCACACTGACGGGCCCTCCACTCATTCTTTATTGCAAATCTGTGGCCCCGCCCCCAGCATGGTTTTGGAAGCCCAGTGGTGGCTGTGAGTTCAGAACTCCAAGCTTTCCGACCCATATCTCTCCTCAAAGTGCCTGGCGAAGCTGTGTTGGGAGGAGGCTGTTCTTTGAGAGGTCCTGGGAATCTACAACAGAATCTACACTCTTTGGGGGAAAGTGGCATCAGATCAAATGTGTAGATGGCAAAATCTCAGTTTGGGAAGAGGCAAATAGTAATAATGTTGGAGCTTCCTGCCTAGTGGACCATGGTTTGGGGAAGCCAGTAAAGAAGGGAAGACAGTGATGGTACTGGGGTTGCGTGGAATGGATTTTACTTTGTGTGTGTGTGTGTGTGTGTGTGTGTGTGTGCACGCGCGCACGCACACACACACGCACACACGTACTCGCAGGTTGAGTCGTGTTTCCCTTACTGATGGGACTGACTTCATTTCTTCATGTGTTCAGTTCTTCTTGGTTATGCTCTTATAATTGCCAGTTTTCCGTATAATTTAAATAACACATTATTTATAATTATCATTGTAATTTAAATTGAATTGTTTTTCAGATGTATATTTAGTGAGAACTTTTTAACATTCAAGAGAGAAGCAAAGCAGCAGGAGGCTTTGAAGACTTAGTGTAGTCAGGTGTGTAGAGTGGAGCACTGGTGTTCTGGTGCATTAATGAGGACAGCACTGGGAACAGTGGCTATGCGCCGGGTACACTTCCCGTGCACGCTGTCTGCGTCAGCCCATTTCGTCCTTCCTGACACACCGTGAGGTAGGTCTGCTATAACTTCCTTCTACAGATGAGGAGGTTAAGGCACACAGACACTTGCACCACTTCATCCAGCTACCAAGTGGCAGAGCCCTTGTCCAGCCCTAACCACTGTACTATACAGTGTTCTAGTGCAATCTAGAAAAGGCCTGTGTTTTCTGGAACAGCCTGGCACCTGGAAATGTGAATGGAAGAGTTGGGAAGGACTAGTATTCTGCTCTTTCAGGGACACAGTGAACCCGCCAGGCACACGTCCCTCTGTGTGTGTGTGTGTGTGTGTACTGCTTCATGCAGGCAACAAGATCTTGGGCTGCCCTTCCCTCCATGGGAGGTGACAGTGAGTTCCTGCAGGAGACTGCACACTGCTGGGGGAGCTTTCAGGTAAGATGAAGGTGTTTGTTAAAGTAGTTATTTAATCCAGCAGCACTATAATAAAAAAGGAACATAAAATATCTATCTTACAAACTTTCAAGCAGGTCACATGTTTCACATGACAGTTATAAGCACAATTATTAAGAAATCTTATGGAACTGATTTAAAATAAAGTTCTAGTTTTGTTTGATTCTTGCACAGGCTCCCACAATTGTCTTGTAAAAATTAGCTCATAATATTCAACAGGTTTAGGCTCTGTAGATCAACTATGTAATTGTTCACAAGGGGACATGTGAAAGGAGAAAAGTATTGTCACATAAACGCATGCAGCATGGCTTGTGTGGTCACATCAGAAGGAGTCTTTGTCGCATGAATGACACTAAATTTATTTGCCTCCCAAAGATGAAAAGCCAAACTACCTCCAGCTCTGATAGTAAATGCAGGAACGAAGCCATTCAATGGATATTAAATGGAATTGGTTGTTATAAGAATAATTGTTATTGTTGTTACACATTTTTACAAATCATACTTATGACTTCAGAGCCAAATTTGGAAGAAATCATTATCATCTAAACTCTGAATTGGTAAGGCTCATAATTAGGAAAACAGATATTTAGTTCTTCACAGAGGCCTCTGACCTTCTGGACACTGTCAAAAATTTTTAATAGAGCGGCTGAACCAAACAGAACAATCATGAACACTGGCTCTAGGTGGTTTTGGTTTCTGGGAGGAAAAGTCTAATTCCCAACTCAATGAACCTTCCATTGGAGCTGGGACATATTTCCTTCTGCAAAACATAGAAGTACTATTATGTTCTGAACCCTGCATAGGAGGGGGAAGGAGTATAATAACTAGAGCGACATTTTTCAAATGGAGCTTTCAGTAGCTGATTCAGCTGGAATGTAATTTATGCTAATAAGTTCCTGGATTTCAAAGTGACTTTTTCTTATCACACTAAAGCCTTTAATTTGGATATATATTCCTAAGTCCAGAATGGGTAGGAAAATTCTCTATCAAAAGCCAGGGATACAACTGGCCCCGTGTAGAAAGGAAGAAAAAAAAGAAATTATATTCCAGAGGTTTGGAGGAGGGCAAGAAAGAAGTTCAGTGTATGGCTTTTAAACAATTTCCTACGGCATAGTTCTTGATTTCACACACTTTTTACCACTAGAAAAGTTTATCATAATTTTAACATGACTGCATAATTTGGGTCAGTGTGACACAGAGTTGATAGTAGAATGTAACTGGTTTCATTTAACTGTGATGGAAGAGGGGAAAGTATACCAGATTGAGCCAAGAACCTTGTGTTCTAGTCCCTAGATTAGCTGTGCTAGTTATACTAGATGATCCCTTAACCAACCTATTTGGCATTAATATTCAATAAATTGGGATAAATTCTCCTAGGCCAGCGGCTTTCACATTTATTCTTTACTGTGATCCGCAATAAAAAGTACATTTTATATTATGACCTAGTTCACATACATTTATATATTTATATGTAAATGTATATATATATCATTCATAGTATGATATATATGCTGTACATAAACCACACACACATATATATGAAATGAAACAAAACTTCGAGAAACAATAGCTACCCTTGTTGCCTCTGATACATTATATTTTTTATTCTATTTCCTTATGAAAAAGCTGGTCAATTTCCACTAAATTGGCTTTATGACCCGGCCTTAGTATCACTGTAACTAGGCACAGTCCTGCACTTTGGGGAGCTGCCTCCAGATGAATGCAGGTTACTGCACAGGTTAATGGTTAAAACTCTGATCACTGAAAGAAAAGTATAAAAACTGTGTGGATACCAGTCCACATATTGAAGAAATATGCTCTAATTTTAGTGAAAAATTATGACACACTAAATAGAAACAACCACTAAGTACAAGTACTCTCTATCAGTGAACTTACCCATTTTAAGCTCTGCATAATTGAACTTTGGTTTTTCATTCTTCTATAAGCAAAACTATTTTTGAAACTTCCTCTCACCTGGTAGATTGGCTTTTAAGTCTTCAAGCAGAGGAACCTAGAGTTTTGATAAATGAATCATCTTCTATTTATAAACAACCCCTTTTAAAGCTTCTGTGGCTTTTGCTAGAGTATTTTTTTTTTTTTTTTTGCGTTGCGCAGGCCTCTCATTGTTGTGGCCTCTCCCGTTGCGGAGCACAGGTTCAGCGGCCATGGCTCACGGGCCCGGGGCTTCCTTGGTGGCGCAGTGGTTGAGAGTCTGCCTGCCGATGCAGGGGACACGGGTTCGTGCCCTGGTCCGGGAAGATCCCACATGCCGCCGAGCGGCTGGGCCCGTGAGCCATGGCCGCTGAGCCTGCACGTCCGGAGCCTGTGCTCCGCAATGGGAGAGGCCACAACAGTGAGAGGCCCGCGTACCGCAAAAAAAAAAAAAAAAAAAGGCCTTGATTTATTTTAATATTAACTTTTAAAAGCACTGTTAATAATAAAACAATTTTAGGGAATTTCCTGGTGGTCCAGTGGTTAGGAGTCTGTGCTTCCACTGCAGGGGGTCCGGGTTTGATCCCTGGTCAGGGAGCTAAAGTCCCGCAAACCGCATGGTGCAGGCAAAAAAAATTTTTTTTTAATAAATAAAACAATTATATAATGTTTTCCTTCCACTTTCAAAACCCATTTTGGGGGGAGATACTGTAACAAGATTCTAGTCCTTGCATCTTTTACCCTGTCCTCAAATCCTCTGTGGTAGTTTTTGAGTAAAAGTCTTGGCATGCCAGACATTACAGGGATTTCTTGTGTCTCAGATGGTACTCAAGGGTGTGTGGTAATAAGTGATTCATTTAGGTTCCATCACACTATAATCCAAGGAAGAGAAAATTGGGTCTGACTTCAAAAGCATTGTTCCCTTTGTGGCTTTAATCACACATACTTTTGCATATAAGTGACAACCATAGGTATTAAGGGTATTTCCAATGGTTCAACCATTAGGGAATATTTTATTTATATGAGAGAAATCTCCAAAGATTTTCTTTAAAAGGTTATATTATAAAATAACTCCTGAGACAACATTTCTTTTTTTAAAAAAAATTTATTTATTTACTTTTTATTTTTGGCTGCGTTGGGTCTTAGTTGCAACACAGCTAAGTACGCGGGACCTTCCTTGCGGCACGTGGGCTCTTCATTGTGGCACAGGTTTCTCTCTAGTTGTGGTGCGTGGGCTTTTCTCTAGTTGTGGCACATGGGCTTCTCTAGCTGTGGCTCATGTGCTCAGTAGTTGAGGCTTAAGGGCTTAGTTTTTTTTTTTTGGCGGTACACGGGCCTCTCATTGCTGTGGCCTCTCCCGTTGCGGAGCACAGGCTCCGGACGCGCAGGCTCAGCGGCCATGGCTCACGGGCCCAGCCGCTCCACGGCATGTGGGATCCTCCTGGACCGAGGCACGAACCCGTGTCCCCTGCATTGGCAGACGGACTCCCAACCACTGCGTCACCAGGGAAGCCCGGAAGGAGGATTCTTAACCACTGGACTACCAGGGAAGTCCCCTGATAACATTTCTAAAATAGAAGATGGTTATGGTTTGTTTGCATATTTTAAAAAACAGGATGAAATCTTCATTTATTAGTTTATAATATATAATGAATTTACCAATATAAAAAGTATAATTCACCTATGTTACCCCCCCCATACTACTTGTACAGATTTATAACAGATTCTAAACAATTAACATTCTGAATGGGTTAAAATTTCGATTGGGCTTATTTCTATTTATCTTTTATTAGACATTTATTTAACATTAACCTCATCTAATGGCAATTATGTGCAAAAAGACTTGCAACTACTTAGGTGCTCTGTGAAGTTGGATCATGTGGATGGGAACATGGTCCAATTATTTGCCTTTGTATTCGATCTATACCTTGAAACTTTCTCAACCTTATCAACTTTTTAAAATCATCACAATATCTGCGCTATTGAAAATTAACCCTCACCAATAACACTTGGGATCGGTTGAAAAGATCCAGATAACTCTATTTACAGGGCAATAATTTCAGGCTCTATGTTTACAGTTTTGTAACCTCTGTCTCTCCCATCTTTTTCTTTTTGCGATATGACATAAGCTAATCTTTCCAGGATATACAAATATATATATATGTTACATCGTTGAAGAGCAATCCGACCTTTTTTTCAGAAAAATCTCTTCCTCAAGATATATTCCTACTAGTTTACCTTCCGATATCCAGGTAAGCACATCGTGCTATTCCTGAGGCCTGTTTTATACCGTCCACGCTGATCCAAATCAAACAGACCTTTAGAAGGTACTGACAATGACGTCTTCATTGAATATGATCGCGGCTAAAGCTTTAGCTCCCTGTTTGCTCTGTAATGCTGTGTCAAGATATTGGCCTTTAGGTGTTTCCAGAATCCCTGGAAAACATTACTTATTTGTTTGTTAGTATAAGGCTTAGAATGGGTTTGCATTCACAACAAAATATGAGGATGAACAAAGCAGTGTGAATCTCTTACTGAGTTTGAGTTTTTTTCTTTACCGAACCATAGGACTTGGAGCCAGTTAGAAGAACAGAATTTTAAGTAATACTCTACATTGGTGCTTTTACAAAATATACCAGAATTAAAACAGAGTAAAAGGATTTGCTGTAATAGGATCCATTAAAAAAAAATCTTTGGTGTTAACTTTTTGTCCTGAATATTAAAAAGTATTAACATTTCTAAATTCTGAGGGATATTGGTAGGAACTATGAAAAAGGACTCACACTGTTTAACTTTCAAAATATAAATTAAAAAACTACTTTTCATATCCTAATCTGATGACTTAAAGAAATCAGCAGGGTATCATACAATAATCCTAACACTCAAAATGGCTTTATTTAAGTATAATAAAGGCTAAACATCATGGTTCTGTCATTAGAAAGGACTACGAATATAGGCAGAAATAACATTTCACAATTTCTATTAGAAGACTTCAAAATAGGACACTAGTCATTGATTCACTTCTATTTTGGCTGCATTTTGAGTTATAGAACAAAAAGCATTAAAAAAAAAAAAAGGATCCTTTGAAAAAAAACAAAGAAAAGAGGAAAGTCAATAGCAAGAAGCAAGCATACCTCCATCAGCGGGAACAGGGCTGGGGAGGTTTGTTAGGGAACATGGAAGCCACAATCTCCCTCTCCACTCACTCTCTGGTGTGTGCCAGCCTCGGTGCCGGGCAGGAGGGCACCACAGCATGTGGAGAAGCAGACAGTTTTGCTGGCTCCCACTTGCTCCTCAGGCCAAAGTCCAGGCAGAACTTGGCCTTGCAGGGTTCCTGTCATCCTGCCAACCCACAGCACTCCAGGGACACTGCTAGGAGAATGCCAGCCAAAACCTGCAGAAGTCACCTGCTTCACATTCTCTTCCACGTCGGGGGTTAGACTAAAGGATACCCCTTCTGTCAGATTTTATGGTGTTTGTGTACTAGCCAAGGAGAAGTAAGAGAAAGAAAAAGAAAGCAACTTGTTTAACCTCACACAGTAGAAAGGAAAGAATTCTTCAAAGTAGTTGATCTGGGAATGAAGCCCAACATCCCAAAAATCTCAGCTCAGTTTGCTCTTTTTTCATTCACTGCCGGTTTTTGGAAATTTCAATGATTATGATCCTGTGTACTGTGGGCCATCATATCATTGCTTTCTCAAACAGAGAGTGGTCCAAAGCCACTGATGCACAAATACAGAATAATCTATGCACCATCAGACAACAGTCAATATGCAAAGCATATTCAGGCATATATGTAGTACCACATTATAGACACATTTAAAATGCAGATATTTTCAAAAAGAGGCCCTCATTTTCCATTCTTAAGGCCATAAATAGGAAATATTACTCCAACACCAGATGTGTATGTAGATGGTGAAGTGAATATTTACATATTATTCCATATACAATATGTAGATGTTCAAAACCAATATGATCATCTCACGTATGCATGCAATCTCTTTTCTGAAATAATAAAGACAATGCGTTTCCAGGGAATGCATATACGAATTTTATTGTACTCTTTTTAAAGAAAAGTGGAAATCATAATCTTACATAATTCTTTCAAATGGATCAACTTAGCCAATTTATCAATGCTTCCTTAAATTTTTACACCACACTGCACTCCAACAGGTTTTTGTTTTAAGGTAAACCAGGTTTTTGGTCCTTCCCTGTGGAGAAGTTACTTTCAAGTCAGTGAAAGTTCTTGGCCCATGATTAAAAGTCTTTGCCAATTAGTACTCAACAACTTCAATTCATTTTTTTCTGGTTCAAGATGAGTAGGAGCCTAATAAGGCTGTGATAAAAGGGCAAAAGGCACTGAGAGCCAAAAGCGGATTAATGAGCTCCTCCATTTATTTGTCTTCCTAACAGCTGAACTGTTACAACTATTGACACTCTTCAAAAGGTTCCGCTCTGAACCCCGTCCAGGCACTGCAGGCTCCAATGGACATCTTCAAATCCAGAGAATGGAGGGGCAAGAGCTTCCCCTGTGTGATGCCAAAACCAACAAAGCCCCATGGATCAGGTAATGAAACTTCAGCTTTTCCCCCTTTGAGATTTATTTACTGGCAGCTGACAAGGGGCAAATTCAGCTCGAATTGTGCAGTCAAGGCCCTGTCAAGCTTTTAGAGGCACCCTTGTCTTGAAGCACCTTCATGACTGGCATTTCACTCAAAAGCCCTCGGCACTGGTCCTTAACAGCTTATGACATCACAAAGGACACTCCAGACAGATGCCTACATGGCATCCTGCAGCATTTTAAAAGAGAATTAGTGGTTTTAATTATGGTCGTAGTATGAAAGGGAACCATGCAAGCTCCACAGGAGACCTTTGATCAGACCCTTTTGCTAGTACAATGCCACGGAACTGTGACTATTCCTGGTAAGGGGCCTTTTCTTGCTGAATGACTCACCAGTGATCTTTGAATGCAGACAAGCTTCTAGCCCTCCCTCTTCATTAGTGAGCATTTCTATACAGGGGCCTATATAGTAGTTCTTGGAGTCTAGGAGCTATACAATTGCGGGGAAAAGAATCCCTACAGATTCAGGCCTCTACTTAGGAAGTGCTGAAGGACTCTGAGTGACTTTATTCATTAAAACAGGTTGCTATTAATTAACTGTCATAATAAAATAAAGAACTATTATTTGCATTTCTTACTATGTTCTCTTTAGTAATATGTATAAAAGATGCTTGTAACAGAAATGAATTTATTGAACCACTTCCCCACACCCCCCGAGCCCCTGCCCTTTCTTTTTTTTTTTTTTTTTTGGCATTTTGGCAGCAGGACTAATTATTGGGCCCAGATTTATGAGTCCAAATAGAAGTAAAACATGAATATAAAATTAATTAAGGAAAGACAAAATCCTTTTTTACTTGCCAATCAGTTTAAGCAACTGAAAAAAAAGCAAACAACAATTAGCTTAATTTTTTAGTGATTTCAGAGAATGATTTAAGACAATAAAACCCCAACCTTTTCAAAATATCATTTGGTTGGCATTTAGTTTGAAGTGTGAGATTATGTAACAACCACAGCTACTCAAAAAAAAAAAAAAAAAAAACAACAAACAAAAAACCAGTATTCTAACTTGAAGCATAACAAGATTCATTCTTAAAAAAAAAAAGTGATTTCACTTCTTGGAAACAAAGAATGTCTTTGGTATGGTATTAATGTTTTAAGAATTTAATTTCAATACCAATCCCAATAAGCAAGGCCCTTAAGATTCATGGTCAATATTTTAAGTATATGAAAACAGTTCATTCTCTTCTAGAATCTAATCAAGCAACTCATTTGGTGAAAGACTGTGGAAGTAGGAAGATTTTTCAAAATATTCTCGCTGAAATGCTAATTCAGTAACATGGGCTAAATAGAATTTGCATGAATAGCACATCTCAGTCTCTAACCGCCCCCCCTCCGAAACGGTACGGCTGCACCATGTACTTATATCTGCGAGATGACTTAGGCTTCCATTTTTTTAATGCTGTTTCTTTTCTTGGATGAAAAACTTTTAGATTTTGGAATTTTGGAAGCCAAACGCCAAGCAGGTTTTTCACAGTTTGCTGTCTCAGCCATTTTTCATATTTCTCAGACTTTGCAGTTCTTTTCTTAGGTGTTTTAGAGCAACTGAAATATCAGCCAGCTGTGGATCATTCTGGGCCTTCTGAGTGTAGAGACGGAAGTGTCTGATGGTTTCAGATAACAAGACTTCAGGGTCTGCACCTCTTTCCCGAAGGCGCAGCATCCGTTCACAGGCGATGGCATAGTTCTTATGCCAGTTCACTGGATGTTCCTTTCGTAAATACACAATCTCTTTATAAAGCTGGAAGACAGCAAAAATGTTGGTATTCCATTGTTATCCCTTGACTTTAAAAAAAACAACACACACACACACACAGAGAAATTAACACAGAAAAAAAAATCCAAGCAGCCTACAGTAAAAATCTAATTGTTGCTAGGCCATGCAGAAAATGCAAGGATGTTACTGTAATTATTACAGTAGCAGGAGGCAAATGTGCTTCATCTAAAACTGCTTCTGGGGTTTTCTGGATGTTGCAGAGGGAACCTAAGACACACTGTGTCAGGACAAAATGCTCTTCCTCCAGAAAGACATTCTGAGAAAGGGATTTAGTTCTAATTCATGGAAAGCTATTTACTCAACAGGCAGAAAGGTTGAAACTCTAAATTTAGCTATTGGAGAAAAAAATAGCTTTCTTTAGAAAACTGCATGGAAAAAGAACTTGAAGAAATTTAAATTTTGTCCCTCATTTTTACATAAATTTCTCTCTATAATATAAACAACAGTAATAACAATAGCGACAATAAAACACATCAAACAAATCCAGCATCAAACAGACTGGGCATAATAGAATTTAAGAGACATCCTTAAAGTGATATTGAAAATCTTCACAGTGTCCTAAAATTACAATTTTCATAGTTAAAACTTTGCCCATAGGAATTCAGAATTTTGTTTTTCAATATCAGAGATAGTATTAATTGGATAGAGTTAGAATCTTTTATATTGAGTTTTCAGGAGGAAAAACATCAAAATTTAACAAATAAACCAAAAAGTAGATGCAAATCTACAAAAGAGAATATTATACTCGCTTATTTGGGAATTTCACAGCCTTCTTGGGGATTATCAAATTGGAGTCAGATCCACAGGCACTTGAGTTAACCAGTAGCCTCCATGAGAGCACAGGACAAGCAATGATGCTTTCTCCAGGGACAAGGGCTTTCTGAATTAGAACTATCCTCATTACATCATCCAGTTGAAAGGGACCCAATTATATTATCTATTTCCCCAACCCCTACTCCAGAACAGACAAATGCCTACCTAATCTATTTCAGAACAACATCCCCATGAAAAAGTTCCCAATCCGTATGTGATATGTCATTTTGATATTTAATAACCCTCAGTCCTCAAGCTGCCTTTAAAAGCTATTTTCCCCTTAGTTCTCTTCACTCCATAAAATAGGAGAGTCACCTTGCACTTTTATAGACATCAAAGCTATTAAGTCAGCCCCCTACCCGTTTATTTTCTTAGTAAAATATTCAAAGCTTCTCTACCTTTCCTCAGAGTTTTTGGGTTTTTTTTTCCCTATCCGTTGCTCCTCTTCCCAAGCCTCCCTCTGATGAGGGACATCTGTAAAATGCATGGCAGGCTGCCCGGAACAAAGTAGGTGCTCAGGAACTGCTTAGGTTCTTTTCTTTCCCAAGTTTTCAAAATCCTGATAAGGTTCTGGAGTGCAAGACAGATGCTGGCACTTCATCTCCCAGTGGCCCCAGAGAACAAGAGGCACGCTCATGACCTCCTTGCTTCAGTCTTCAGGCATCAGAACAACTACGCTCCCCTTTTCTAGATCATCGACTCATTCTGGATGGCCCATTAGGCCACATGTGCTGTATCTTAAAAAGCTAAGAGTCATCTCTCATCATGTTGAATTACATTTCCCCCCCTAGGCGTGTATCACTGTGACATTAGTGTTAGTGGAACGTCTTCTGTCTTGGGGGGATATCTTCAATGTATCAGATGTATTCTTAAAGATAACAAAGATCATTCTTGCTCTCCCACTATACCTGAACTTAATGTTCTGTATAAGCTATTGAGCAGGATAATGTAAATAATAACAAAAATATCTTTTATACCTAACAAGAATGTTCTTGAAAAGCCTGTACTAGGGGCTGCTTTGTGTTGACCCATGGAGTATTTGGCCTCATTTGTCTTGCAAATGATGTCACACATCTGGAGACATATGTGAAGGCAGGCGATACCTACAGACTTGTGTTCACTGAACACAGTAATGCTCACAGGCCCAAAGGGACAATAAATCCATGGATTAGCTTCAGTAGTGGCCTAACAACTGACCATGGAACAGATCACTGATGAGAATATAAAATATTAGTAAGTCCCAGATTTCTCCCAACTAAATACTACTTGTTTTTCACATAATCACAGGGTATTAGAGATGAACCAGATATGACCAGGATATGAGAGATAATCTATAAAGTTTACAGTCCATTTTTTTTTTAAAGAAAAAACAGAGGTCTGGAAAGGTTAACTGGCTCACAGCTGACAGTGAATGGTGGAGCAGGCCTTGAACCTGGACCTCCTGACTGCCAGACAGAACTGTAGCATGCCGCTTCCTATAACTAGTCCCTGGCTGTCCTTGAGTGGGCACCTAGGAGGTTTCCACCTTTGTCCCTGTGGTTCCGTCGTTATGGACTGTCCGCCCTCCCCCACTTTCTCGCTACCCTGCCCCACATCTGCCTGGCCAGTTCCTTCTGATCTCTCAAGATGACACTGCAGTGACATCTCCTTTAGAAGCCTTCCCTCCCTTCCTCACCACTCCTTCCCCAGAAGGCTGTACTCATATGCTGCTCTCTGCTCCCACCTGCAAACCTCTTGTAACTCTCATGACTGAAGTAACTGAGGACCTTATCTTCCAACTCTCTCTCTCTAGCTTGTGCCTCTTTGACAGCAGGCAATATTCCTGATTGTCTCCATCACAGTATTTGGTACAGACTGGGTGCTCCATAAATGCTCAGTGAGTGAATGAATAAATGAATAAACAATGGACCAATGAGCACAAAATTGAGGAGTAAAATCTGTCATACTAATTGGACACCATGCAATTTTGACTCGGCACCAAACAAATGCCCTGGCTGAGTAGATCTACAGCAGCCCAGAGACAGCAGAAATACCTCCTCACTTGCTTAGACATACAGCTCCTGGGCTCTGTTCTTATTGGCCTTCGCCAGGATATCTCTTTCCTACACAGCAGGCTCCAAGACTACCTCTGAAGGCGATGAAGAGCCCAGTGCTATAAATCACAGAAAAGCGGCACTTGTTAACATGGCGCTACAGCAAAGCAAGCCTCTGCTCTGTACTCCCCTTGCCATCACAGAGGACCAGCTAAGCAAGAGCCTCAGTGTGGCTGGATGGGAAGGCTGTTTGGTTTCCTGGGGCCACATCAGAAGACAGAGCCACTCTCCATGACCCTTTATCTCTCTCATAAAATCCCAACCAGGGCTTCCCTGGTGGCGCAGTGGTGAAGAATCCGCCTGCCAATGCAGGGGACACAGGTTCAAGCCCTGGTTCAGGAAGATCCCACATGCCGCGGAGCAACTAAGCCCATGTATCACAACTACTAAGCCTGCGCTTTAGAGCCTGCGAGCCACAACTACTGAGCCCGAGTGCCACAGCTACTGAAGCCCGCACACCTTAGAGCCCGTGTGCCACAACAAGAGAAGCCACCACAATGAGAAGCCTGTGCACCCCAACAAAGAGCAGCCCCTGCTCGCAGCAACTAGAGAAAGCCTGTGCACAGCAACGAAGACCCAACACAGCCAAAAATAAATAAGTAAAAATAAATAAATTTAATTAAAAAAAAAAAAAGAAATCCCAGCCAGCCACGGCCCGATCATTTCAAGTGTAGCCAGGATCATGATTCTGCATAGAGGGCAACCCATCAGAACTTGTTTCTTTTTAAAAATAAAGCCATCATATTAGTTTCCTATTGCTGTTGTAACTAATCACCACAAATATAGTGGCTTAAAACAATATAAATATATTATTGAATACTTCTAGGGGTCAAAAGTCATAAAAATCAAGGTTTTTGTAAATTCAGCAGGGCTGTGTTCCTTCTGGAGGCTCTGGAATCTATTTCTTTGCCCTTTCCAGCTTCCAGAGGCTGCCTGCACTCCCTAACTTGTGGCCCCTTCCTCCATCTTCCAGGCCATACGTGTGGCAATCTTTTAAGTCTTTCTCTCTGACCTCTGCTTGCAATGCCACATCTCCTCTGACTCTGACCTTCCTGTCTCCTTCTTCTAAGGACCCTTGTGATTATGCTGGGCCCACCCGGATAATCCAGGATAATCTCCCCACCGCAAGATCCTTAATCACATCTGCAAAGTGCCCTTTGCCATGTAAGGCCATATATTCATAGGTTCTGGAGATTAGGACATGAACTTCTTTCATTATTTTGCAGACCACAGCCATTTACTTTAGATATCATTTGTGATACACATGACTATTTTTCCATTTATATGCTTTATAATGCCAAATAAAGCTGGACACAAAAAAGTAAAAACTCTACTGTGATACACCCTTTCTCCATTCCAAACAGCCACCACCCTCCCACCAAATAAATTTACATATGTAAAAGTACAACATACGTTATACGCGTGAGTGTAGAGTTGAGCTTTCACATTTGAAGGCAAACTTGCAGTTTCTGCCAGGTTAAAGATGAAGAATGGTGTTTTCATCCTGGGAGTGGGAGGGTGTTCATGTCAATTTTACATTCAAAGCTAAATGTGCCAGACTTTTCCATTGATAAGGAACATGCAAAACCATTTATTGTATTCTTTTCACTTCTCTCGTATTAATAGTTTACTCTGAACCAACGGTAATCCGCCCCCGCCATCCCAAGACACTGCATTCACACCTACTGCCAAATCTTTTAGAAAAAAGCTTAGGTTCATCATCCCTATTGTATATCATCTTCCCTCCAGATGTACATTTCATTATGCAAGAGCAGCTAGGAGGCGGAGACTTGCTGAGTTTGTCAGCATATCCCTGAAGGTACCCACTGCGACGGTTCATGCCATGTGTGACCAGTTCTTCAAAGATGGCTGGACTCTTTGACCACATGAACTCATCCAAATTGTATTCAGCACACCAATTAAATCAATACCTGCCTGAATAATGACCTGCTTTCTTCTTTTATGTGATTTCTCCCCCAGCTTTCCTGCATTCAATCACAGTGAGGAATTGTGGAGACATTCGGTGTATCTTTGATTAGTTCTTCAAAGCAAGTATTTGTTCCTATAACTGGGCTGATAACTTGAAATGTGCAATTTGCTGACTTTTTCAAAAACACTACTGCAAAAACTGTATCTTTTTTGTAATTGTTATTTTGTCAAGAACCATCTCTTAGCAATTTATTTTTTAAAGATTTTTTTGATGTGGACCACTTTCAAAGTCTTTATTGCATCTGTCACAACGTTGCCGCTGCTTTATGCTTTGGCTCTTTGGCCGCGAGGCCTGCGGGATCCCAGCTCCCCAACCAGGGATCGAACCCGCACCCCCCGCACCGGAAGGCAATGCCCCAACCACTGGACCGCCAGGGAAGTCCCTCTTGACAATTTTTAAAAAAACCTCTTTAAATGTATGTAAGCCCTTTACACCCTAACTCAGTTCTTGGTGCAAAGCACAGTCCCTGGCCCAGAGTGGGCATCAACACATTTTTACTGGAGGAAGCACTTCATACTTGGTACCCCTGTCTGCATCACTTAGGACTTTTACATTAATATTTAGGCCAAAGTCTGTTAGTGTTAGATTTTTTGAATATTTTAAAAGAATGACAGGAACTCAGAGAGCCAAGAGCATCACCATGAAGTGTTTGCTCCACACAGGAACAACAGTAAAATACAGTATCTAGCACATGAATAGTCAGATCTCTTTGAACATGTCTGTCTGTTCCATTAGACTGAGCTCCTTGAGAGGAGGAACTGTGTCATATTCTTATGTGTAGCTTCCATGCCTAACACAGTGCCTGGTCTCTAGGAAGTTTTCAATAAGTGCTTAAATAATTAACTAGCACATTACACATGGAGACAGGGTTGTAATTATCAACTTCTCCTCAATCAATTACACTCATTTTGGTTTAGTTGAGATAGGAGAGCATAGGAATTAGGAATGTTCCAGAGTCAGACAGATGTGAGTTTTGGACTCTATTGGTAGAACTATGTGGCCTTGGACAAGTAACCTCTCTACCTCCGGTTTGTTCTTTTGTAAAACGGGGATAATAATAACTTCTTCACAGGTTATTGGGAGGATGAAATGAGATTATGCATGGGTAATGATTAGTACAATGCCTCAAACAAAATAATTGCTCATAAGTATTATTTTTATGATCTCCACACACCACTACTCCCCAGGTGAAAAGCGCCAGAGGCTCTTCTGCTGCATTACAAACAGACTGCAAACATACACGTGTACATTATTCACCTGGCTTGCCACATCTCTTCATTGGCCACAGATTCCCAGGAAGATGGAGCAAACCTGCAGTTACAAGAAAACGGTAACATGTTTCTGCTAGCTACCTTTATTGCTGTGGACATGTAATTCTTGTTTTATAATCTTACAAGGCAAATAAAATAGGCTGCATCCTGAAGTATGGATAGAGACCAAAATAACAAACTTATTCTCCTAGGAAAATCTGATCGTTAGGAATTTGAGGTTTTGGTAAATGTATTCTTAAACTGCACAATGAGCCCCAGTGCCTCGCGGGGGCAAACTAAAGATTAGTGGGAAGAGGCTGGAGGCATTTGGGGAGCCAGCTGTTCCTAAGAACTGTCAGGTGGGCGATGGGGCAGGGGTGAGGCCTGGGTCACTCTATGGACACAGCTAAGAGCCACTGAGCTGTAAACAGAGGGGACTCCTGGCTTGGATAAATCATTGCTGGAGCTAGGATGCTGCTCCAAAAACACTGGCTGAACCATTTGCTGATTTTTTTTTTCACTTAATTAAAATTTCTTTTATTATGTATCTGTTTTGACAGAATGGAGATAATGAGTGATGCCATGTACCTGTACTGTCATCAGCTGTTTGGAGAACAGGTGATTTTCTAACTTTTCCTCACATTGGTCACAGAGTACTTTTTTTTTGACCACACCGTGCAGCTTGTGGGATCTTAGTTCTCTGACCAGGGATTGAACCTGGGCCACGGCAGTGAAAGCGCTGAGTCTTAACCACGGGACCACCAGGGAATTGCCGTCACAGAGTACTCTGATGTAGAACTACTTATCCAGCTCTCGCTGGTGCACGGCAATGTGGTCTATTTGCTCATATTGACTCAAAAAACTTTGGTACCATTTGTTCATATGATCTTGACTGTTGTTCTTAAATTATAAGCAATAATTATCTAATCTTTGAATAATTCATAATTTAAAAAATAGGCAATGGAGACACCTATCTTCAGATGCTGACTCATCTTCCATATGGGAGAGAGTCAAGTCTAGGTAGAAATGCTGCCAGGAAGACTAATCATCCCCAAAACGACAGACCAAGGCTGATGACAAACAACTGAAGAAAAAGTTACTCAAATCCCAGTCTTCCCTACAGAGAAGTGATCTGCCATTCTTGAAGAAAAAAAAATATGAGTTTATGCAGGTGGAAACTATCATGGGCTACAGAGTGAGTGCCTTTTAAAGCTCTGTTGCAGTTAATAAATCTCTTCCACTTTTAGGGTCTAAGCTACAGGATGGTGGACTGTGTAGCATTACAACAGCTGGAGGTGGACGGTGGCACATGTTTAACTACTGTGGTGCCCAATCAACCACCACCGCCCTTCCTCCATCTCCAAGCCTGACGACAAGAAATATATGTTCTCTTTCTCTATTACAATACTCTGTGGGCAGCAAATAATAATATTAACTACTAATAAAAAAACACAAAATATTTCAAATAATTAAAAGGCATCTCAAAATTTAGTAAGTTTTTTAGGCACACAAAATGGCTATACACTGATGAAAAACACAACTGCTCTCCATACCTTCCATAGTCTTCAGTCCAGTTATAGATGTTTCTCGTAAGTTTAATCCACTCCTCAGGGTTGAATACAATCTCCGAAGAAACTAATTTGTCACAAGAACCCCATGGCCAAAGTGAATAGTTCTTTTTCCAGGTTGGGTCGCCTTCATGAATTCCTATGCAAACAAATGTTTCTTTTCTATTGAAAACAGAAAAATACACATTTTTAACTTAAAGTTAACTCATGAAGGGTCATTTTTGACTCCTTAAATCTCGGTTACCAATAAACCATTTGTGAACACTTTGGTTTATTTAAATCTCTCCCAAATAGATTGTTTTAAATTTACATTGAGGGACTTCCCTGGTTGTGCAGTGGTTGGGAATCCACCTGCCAATGTAGGGAACACAGGTTCGATCCCTAGTCCGGGAAGATCCCACATGCCACGGAGCAACTAAGCCTGTGCGCCACCACTACTGAGCCTGCGCTCTAGAGCCCGTGAGCCATAACTACTGAGCTCACATGCCACAACTACTGAAGCCCATGCACCTATAGCATGTGCTCTGCAACAAGAGAAGCCACCGCAATGAGAAGTCTGTGCACCACGACAAAGAGTGGCCTCCGCTTGCCGCAACTAGAGAAAGCCCGTGCACAGCAACAAAGACCCAATGCAGCCAAAAATAAATAAATAAATTTTAAAAATAAAAAAATTTACATTGATATTAGTGTAAAAAATGCTGTTTGGGAGGTTGAGGCGAAGCACACAGACATAAATGATAAAACTACCTGTTTGTGACATTGTAAAAAATCACTTGGGGATAAGCACTGTTACAAGGACTTCTGTGGTTCTGTCTCATGTGTAAATATACATATTATTTGATACCTTTAAAATTTTATAGGTGGAAATATGTCTTCATAGTAGTAGTAGTAGTAGTAGTACTACTACTACTACTAATCTCTCCTTCCTCAAATTTTCATTGCATTTTATATTTAATCTCTTTTAACATTATTTTATTGAACTTGTTATCTTCATTTATAAATCTTTCTGAGAAGCCCAGAAGCATCCTGAGGATAGGCTCTCTATCTCTGAATTAATTCTAAATCCCACATAGCATGATGCATAGCTAATACACAATATTTGCTGAATAAAATTAATTAGATTTGACTAACTATTAGGATCTTCAAATCCTGCAAAAATTAGTAATAGAAATGGTTTAAATAAGCTTGGCTCAAAAACATTATAATTGACTGGTTCTATTCCAATTTTTGGTGTATATCTTAACAGTTATTACCAAGTAGAAAAAAAAAGGGGCATATTAGGAGCAATTACTTGAAAGTAAAAACTTCATGAACTTTGAAACAAGACACTTCTGGCTTAGATTTTGGATTTTTTCCACCATGTATTACCTCTATGATTTGGGGGAAATTACTTAATTACCTGTGTCTGGTGTCCTCATCAGTGAAATTGGTGTGAACTATCTTTCACAGCTGTTTAAGGTTAAATGAGATATCTGACATAAAGTAAAACATAATAGAGTTCTGGTTCTAGGGAAGATGGAGTCGTCATATTCTATTCTGTCTCTCTCACTGCACACAACTATAATTTCTGAACAGAAGACCTGGAACAACTATCTGAAGACTGAAAAGTAAATGGTAGAAAGAAGATTGAAGGAAGAAAGCAGAATTCTAAATTCCACAAAATCCGCAGTGAGTTTATCCCTTTTCCCCTTCCAGGATTACCTGGCCTGGACTCAAAGGAAGCCTGAAACCCAAAAGTACATACCAAGTAAGGACAGAAAGAACTCCAAGAATAGCCCCCCCCCCTTTTTCCTAGACCGAAAGGCAGGAAAAGGAACTTGTACGGACTGTGGAGAGCAGAGGAAATCCCCAGGATGTTTCCCCTTCTTTCCTTCCCTGGGCACCGGGCAATACTGTGCCAGCAGCAGCACAGTTACAGAAGTGGTGGCTGGGCAGGTCCCTATAGATCTGAAGAAGGGGAACACTTCTCACTAATCAGAGGAGCTGTGGTTCCAAAGGTTGGGAGCAAATTCCTATTACTCCTCCACTGGGTGAACTTGAAGACAGATCAAGAGAAATTATACAATTTAAACAAAGAGAAAAAATATTGAGAAAAATGTACAGAGTTTAGGCACCTGTGGGACAATATCAAAAGGTCTAACCTGGTGTCATCAGAATCCCAGAAGGAGAAGAGAAAGAAGGTGAGGCAGAAAAAGTACTTAAAGAAATAATGTCAGGAAGCTTCCAAATTTTGTGAAAGACATAATCTTTCAGATTCGAGACACTCAGTAAATCCCAAGTAGGTTAAACTCAAAGAAATTCATGCCCAGATACATCATAATCAAACTGCTGAAAACTAAAGACAAATAAAAAATCTTGAAAACAGCCAGAGAAAAACAACACATTTCACACAAGGGAAACAATGATTTGAATAACTGCAGATTTCTCATCAGAAACCACGCATGTCAAAAGGATATAAAATAACATTGTTAAAGTGGTAGGGAAAAAAAAAAGAACTATCAAGCCAGAATTCCATATCCAGAAATATCCTTCAAAAATGAAGGTGAAATAGACATTTTCAGATACAGGAAAACTAAGAGAATTCACTGCTAACAGTCTTGCTCTAAAAGAAATGCTAAAGGACTAATTTCAGATGAAGAGAAATGATACAAGAGGGAAGCTTGTAATATCAGGATTGCAGGAAGAGCAACAGATCTGGTAAATATGTGGACAAATATTTTAGATTATCTTTTCTCTTAGATTTTAAAATATATGTATGATGGTGGAAAACAAAAATTATCACATGTCTAATATATTTGACAACTCAATCAAAAGTGGGGAGGTTAAAGGAACTTATATGCCACTAAGGTTTCTATAGTTCACTTGAAGTAGTAAGCAGACTGTAAAAAGTTAAGTATGTCTGTATACTGTAATTCCAAGAGCAACCACTGAAAAAATTTACCAAGAGACATAGTAAAAATAATTTAACATGGAATACTAGAAAAAAATCAAAGTATCCCAAAGAAAGCAGGAAGGGAAACAGTGGTATGAAAAACAGAGAAACAAACAGAAAACAAATAATAAAATGATAGATGTACATCTAAAACATATCAATATTTACATTAAATGCAAATGATCTGAATACACAATGAAAACACAGACACTGTCAGAATGGATAATAAAACAGGAGCCAAATATGTACTGTGTACAAGAAACCCGCTTTAAACGTGACATAGGTGGTTAAAAGCAAAAGGATAAAAAGAGAAATACCATGAAAACACTAATCAGATTAAAACCAACCAAAAACACAGAAGGATTTTTTTGTAAATATAGAAAAAGGTGCAAATGCAATTCAATGAAGAAAGAATGTTTTCAACAAATGATATTCATATGCAAAAAAAGACCTTTGTTCTAAGCAACACCCTTGCAAAAATTACCTCAGAAGGGACCATTGATCTGAAATGTAAAACATAAAACTATAAAACTCTTAGAAGAAAACATGAGAGAATCTTTGTGACCTAGTATTAGGCAAAGAGTTCTTAGATATGAGATCAAAAAGTATGATCCATAAAAGAAAAAAATGATAACTGGATTTCATCAAAATAAAGAAACTTTTATCTGCAAAAGACACTTTGAAGAGAACAAAAAGACTGGGAGAAAATATTTATGAATCACGTATTTGACAAAGGATTTGAATCTAGAATATACACAGAACTCTCACAACTCAATAGTAAAAAAACAAACAATCCAGTAATCCCACTCCTAGGTATGAAAACATATTTACACACAAACGTGTACATGAATGTTTATAGCAGCTCTATTCACAAATGCCCCAAACTGGAAACAACCCAAATGTCCTTCAACAGGTGGATGGATAAACTGTAGTACATCCATACAATGGAATACTACTCAGTAATGAAAAGGAATAAACTATTGATATACAACAATAACTTGTATAGATCTCCAAGGCATTATGCTAAGTGAAATATGTTGATGTCAAAAAGTCACATACTTTATGAGTCCATTTATATGACATTCTGGAAAAGTTAAAACTATAGGAACAGAGAATAGATCAGTGGTTGTGAGGGTTAGGGCTTCGGGGACAGTATGATGACACAGGACAGCAAAAGGGAGTTTCTGGAGTCATGGATGTGTTCTGTATCCTAATTGTTCCTACCCACTTGGCAAATTCTTACTTAGCCTTTAAGTCTCCAACATTTTATCCATACCGCTATTATCATGCTTGCCAGCTGATACTATAACTTACCTGTTTCATGTTTAAGGTACCACTTGACACCTCTCTGAAAGACTGCAACAGCAGAGATCACACCCATGCATCTGCAGCTAGTATAGGTCTTGGGACATTTTGAATACCCAATATTTATTAAATAAATACTGCATGAATGCCCCAGGAAGAATTAATTGCTTCCTCATCCATGCTCCCAGAACACTTGGCTTATACTGTCAATTAAATCATCTATTTAGTAAACACACATTGAACATTTACTGTGTCTCACACTTTACAAGGCTTTGTTAGTATAGAGCTTATGCCATCATAATATGGCCAATTGTATTCATATCTGTGTATAGATACAACTAGATTGTAGTCTTACTTAAATCTGGAACTGTCTCACTTTATTGCCTAATACAAACTGGTACATAGTAGGTTCAATTAATGTTTATAAGGTTGAATTAAATAAAATTTACCAAAAAATGCTGATTTGGAGATGTTAATTGTTAACATTTTATTCCACAATAGAACAATTAAATATTACTCTCACAGCACATTTATATCTATCACCTTCATATTACTTCATGAGCCAAAGTAAACTTCACACTCTGAACACCAAAAGTACCATATCATTAGGTTCTTGGTAAGGGATAGTTTAACTTTTACAAAGAATTTCTGAAGTCCCCTTTATAAGAGAATAGAAATTATGAAATAAATTTTCTTCTTCACGCTCTGGACAATCCCAAGCATTTCACAGACAGGAAAAATGTTCAACACTCTACCACTGAAGGAGTTATTTACTCTTGACCTTAACTATGAATAATTTTATGTTCTCAAGTATAGAATTCACAATTCTCATATGTTATCTCAGCCAGCATAACTGTAGGTGTTTTTCTAATTTATAAAAATGCCTTATCCTTTAGAAAAAAATCCTTAAGCTATTTTTATATAGTGATTATTCCTGGAAAACATTTGCATTAAACTTAAAAGGGGGCCATGGTGTTGATCGGGGGAAACTATAATTGCTTGCGATCTACCTGCAATGATTTCAAGTAGGCAGGCACATCTCCAATTTCTCTGAATTGTACTCAGATCTTATTTGCTATTCTTGCTAATCTGTCTTTATTTTTCTTTTACCCAGAACAATAACATTTATTTCTGCCTGGCCTCATTTATGCACAGATATTCAATTTAATTACAGAGATAATCTCACCGGTGACAGGGAAATAGGTGTAGAAAATTGGTCTTTTGGATGAAGCACAGCTGCTACATAAACAATTTTAGAAAAGCTTAAGATTTTAGAAAAGCTATTATATGAAAAGAGTGCTTACAGTTTATTTACTTCAAGAAAATGATAAAGATTAAATGTGACCATTCCACTAGGTAATATTCCTTCCACAGGATTCCAACGGTTCCCAGGAAATTTGACGCCTGGTAAATGCTTTGCCATCTTGGGTAAATACCACTCGTAAGTCATCATCTGCCAGAAAGATAAAATATGATATCATGCTTTTAATATGCTTCTTTCTTTCTTTCTTTCTTTTTTTTTTTTTTTTTTTTTGTGGTACGCAGGCCTCTCACTGTTGTGGCCTCTCCTGTTGCGGAGCGCAGGCTCCAGATGCATAGGCTCAGCGGCCATGGCTCACGGGCCCAGCCGCTCCGCGGCATGTGGGATCTTCCCGGACCCGGGCACGAACCTGTGTCCCCTGCATCGGCAAGCGGATTCTCAACCACTGCGCCACCAGGGAAGCCCCTAATATGTTTCTTTAAAAAGAATCAAGTTTATCAAGGACAATGAAGAGGTTCTAAAATGTGGAGGTACTCATTAAATATAAACATAATTGAAAAGTACATACAAATGCAACTGGGGTATGTGGCAGTGACTCTTCTTCTAATGCCTTAGAACTTAGGTTTCATGCCTTAAATCATAACTATCAACCATCAATAAAATCAGCACCTAGTTTCACTTACCTCCATGCATTTGCCAGACTACCCAGAATGACCTCCCGCTCTCATGCCTGGAGAGAGTACTGAGCTTTGGGAACCAGCTTAAACACCACGGCCTCTCAGATGCCCTCCCCAGGCCCCATGCTCCTACAGCACTTTGTACCTACCTCAGTTATAGCTCTTAGCCTATTCCTCACTAGACTGCAAGCTCCTACATGAAAGGGGCTGTTTTCATCTCACTGCCTCTGCACCTATCACATTGCCTGGCATAGAATACTTCCCAAACTGTTTGCTAGACCTGAAATGTCTTTCTGATGGCCAGACTAGACAAGCTAAGCAAAATATAGAGACATGTCATTACTCTGTTCTTTCATTCATTCATTCAAAAAACAAGTATTGCTCACCTATAATGAAGATATAATCCCTGCCCTTGAGAAGCTCAATTATATGATAACCTAGGCCTCAAAACCCTTTGGTTAAATTATCTGAATTTATTAGTAGCTCCAAATTAATTACATATTCTTTTGATTAAAATAAATCATTAGTATCAATTTTTTCTTAATTCTACATTTAATATATACTTCATTCTATACTTGTATATGTACAGATTTTTTTTTAAAGAAAAGACTCCTATTACACCTTCAAAGCTTCATTAAGTTTGGATATCATCGTTTGAGCAATTATGCTTATGTTTTACTTCTCTATACAAGTCATTTAACTAGAAGTGATGAATTAATTTTAATCTAAGTGTACATTGTAAATACTCAAAAAATACTTATTGAATTAGAGTTTATTACCCAGTAGTTTCAGTTCTTGGGTATAGTAACATTAATTAAATACCCACTGTGTGCTATGGCTTTACTCTTTCTAATTTAATTCTCATAATAACCTTATTATGTGAGAATAATTAAATTATATCAGATACTGTTGATTGCCCACTCAACAGCCAATCCTTTCCAACTAACACAATCCTGGTTTTAATCAGGTAGTTCTAGTCATTCTCCTTTGCTAGTGAGTAGTTTAGGAGTGGTCATGTGACCCAATACTGGTTAGTGGGGCCCAAGTAGAGGTCTGCTGGGGGCATCCGGGGTACATGTTACTCCCAATACAGAGAGAGAGAGAGAGAGACCCCAGAAGAAGCACTTTGCTTGTGATGTCTGGAACCAGGCATCCATCAGTTCAAGAGACCTGCAGAAAAGCTGCCCCAAAACACTGTCATCATGGAACTGTTTGTATTATCAATCCTAAAACCTCCTCTCTCCAGACTACTTGTCTTGTGAGATTAAAAACTCCATAGTTGGGCTTCCCTGGTGGCGCAGTGGTAGAGAGTCTGCCTGCTGATGCAGGGGACATGGGTTCGTGCCCTGGTTCAGGAGGATCCCACATGCCGCGGAGCGGCTGGGCCCGTGAGCCATGGCTGCTGAGCCTGCGCGTCTGGAGCCTGTGCTCCGCCACGGGAGAGGCCACAACAGTGAGAGGCCCGCGTACCGCAAAAAAAAAAAAAAAAAAAAAAAAAATCCCCAAAAAACCCCTCCAGAGTTTAAGCTACTCTTAGTCGGGGATTTTGTTCCTTACATTGAGAAGCATCCTAACTTACTTATCTAATGATCATTTCCATTTTATAGATAAGGAAACAGAAGCTCTGAGAGGAAAAATCAATAGACCCAAGTCACACATCCAGGAAGTGAGAGGATGAGGACTTGAATTTGGGTCTAATTAACTTTGAAATCCAAGCTTCTCAATCATAGTAGCTGTCATCCCAAAGAGTATTTAAAATCATAGTAAGATACCATATTTTCAACAAATGATCTAGCTTTTGTCAGATGCTAGATGAAGATCAAATTAATCATTTGTGTACATGATATAAATGCAAACTCCTTCTAAAAATATGTGTAATTTCAAATTTCCCTATATTTGCAAATCTGTTTATAGTGTTCTCAAAAAATTTTAATTATTCATTAATTGAATGAAGTAAGTATTGTGCCTAATAGTTTGCTCAATCAAACTAAATGTAGTTTTTCAAGGTTAAGAATTTCTCTTTTCCTGACAACTGTTCTAAAAACACCAGAGAAAGATTTGTTCCCTTTAACTATTTATGGCTTAAACAATAAATCCTGTAGTTTACATATATTTTTTTCAGTTCAAGAAGATTATTTTAATAGACCTTGAAATTTTCACAAGTCTGCTCCAAAAATACTTTTGTCATAAGATCAACAAAATTTACAAGTAAATTCTATAGCAGAATTGTGGTTAATAATTTCTATTTTGCATGAAATGTATACCAACCTGCAGTATGACTTATTTTATAGTCAACCTAATTTATTTTAATCCCTGGATCACTGGGAAGTGTTAATTTGAATGGTTGAGTTGGCTGGATGTAAAAGAACAATTTAAAAATAAATTTACAACCAACATTTTCATGGTCTGTCATGTGAACTAGAGACCTAGGATGCTGTTTGAATCTAATATGAAACACATTAATTCTTAGAACATTCAGTTTAAAAAGGAAAGAAGCAACCCATGACTTTTCCTATTAGTTAAAATAAAGAAAAGAATGTGATATATATTTTACCTAAGAGTGATCATAGAAACTACCCACTCAATGTTTAAAAAAAATAGTTCTTTAAAAAACATATGTTTTAAAATGATCGCTACTACTATATTCTAGGTGTATCTTTCATATACTTACTTCCTGATCCACTAATGAAATATCTGGCCTCAGTCCCTCACAATAATGCATGTAACGGAGAGAATTCCCTGGCAGATCTCCTCTGAGTAAGATAATTGCATCATGAGGCATAGAGGCTAGAAGATTCTTTGCAAACTTATCGATCACATAGTTGGTCCTTTGGTCACAAATGCTAAATAAAAGGATTACAAAATATTAAAATAGCAACACATTGTTTTAGTTTTAATAAGACTGGGCTTATTTCCTGCTCCATTCCTTTCCCATCACACAATCTACATTTAGTGCTTTAAGATATTCTAACATATCTTCTAAGAGGATGCATATATTTGAAAAGGGAACACTATTAACTGGGGAAAAAAAAGAAGGAGCTAACTGTGCAATTGAAAATAATCAGCATACTGCTTTACTTCTGGAATTCATTATCATTTCCATAAAAAAAGGGAATCAGTTAGTGGTCAATAATAAGTACTTTTTTTCCCTAAAAGCATATCCAATTTCACTAAAAAGAAGTAAGGTTTCTGATTCCACTTGGAGTTAAAGGTAATTTCATGTTAATTCCATTTAACTCAAAGGAATTTTCAGAAATGCAAAAGGAAATCTGCCAGTTTCTGGCATAAATTTGCATGTTTGTCTGACTCTCTTGCACACAGAGGTTGATCCTTTCCACCACTTCCCTGGACCAAAGACTCCCTGTGTTCCTCTCTCCCTTCTAGGACTGAGAAATCACTAGAGAATGAGACCAATGAGAAAGAAGGGAAGGAATAATTTGTTGAGATGTTTACTTCTCTCCAGGCATTATTTGCCATTGCCAACAATAGCAGTACAACTCTTTTCAGTGATGAAGTGGACTTTCTAACTTCAAAGAAAAAACTGGCATGAATTCTGAGAGCTTTCCATGAAAAAAGAAAAAGAATACAAGAAAGGAAAAGCATCGAAAAACAGAACAAGTAATGTCCTTCCTGTTATTATCAGGTCCATTACATGTAATGGGACTGAAAAACACAGCCTAAAGTTGAATCACTGGGTTAGCATCACAAAGCAAATGAATACTTCCAGGAACAAAATATTATCCTTGCCTTTGTAACTGATGCAACCATTTTCTACTGTGATTCCCTACATTGCAGGGCGATGCCTCACATTTTGCCACCCAGGAAAGTTGCTGTCTATTCCATTCACCTGGGGTAAAAAAAGAATCAAAACCAAACCAAACCACCCAGTCTGTGCAGGCATCCCTGGCGTGGAACTGGAATTGCCTTACTAAAGACCTGAGCCACGAGAAGACTGGGATTAAAAAAGGGTGAGTGGAACTTCCCTGGTGGCGCAGTGGTTAAGAATCCGCCTGCTAATGCAGGGGACACAGGTTCGAGCCCTGCTCCGGGAAGATCCCACATGATGCGGAGCAACTAAACCCATGCGCCACAACTACTGAAGCCTGCGCAACTAGAGCCCGCAAGCCACAGCTACTGACCCTGCGCTCTAGAGCCGGTGCTTCGCAACAAGAGAAGGCACTGCAATGAGAAGCCCCCGCACCACAATGAAGAGGTGCCCCCGCTCTCCATAACTAGAGAAAGCCCGTGCACAGCGACGAAGACCCAGTGCAGCCAAAAATAAATAAATAAATAGTTAAGGTTTTTTTTTTTTTTTTTTTTTTTTTAAGGGTGGGAAACACACTATGGGCTCGGCAAACCCTTCTTGAGCTTGGAGTTGTATCTGGGACCTGCATCCCCTTCCCACAAGGCCTCCTGGTGACACAGCCTTCCTAACACTGGCTCTTCCTTAGTATTATAAAGAACATCAGTTTTTCAAGTTAACTTGAAAGGGAGAATGTAATCTTTTAAAGTACCAATCAAATCTCAGTGTAACAAAACTCCAATGGACTCTTCCACTTCTGTAATGTTTACTCAATACTGCTGCAAATAAATGAACTATCATCTAAACTTTTACATCTTTTATGTTAGACTGAAGTTTTCATTATAATGGTTATTAAGCAGATTTTGAAAAACACATATAATACTAATAATGCATAAGGGTTAAGAAACTTCTAGAACTTTGATTATTTAAAATACTTAATATATATTACTACAGAGAGTACTAGATAAGGGCCAAGGATTACTCAAAAGATAAATCTTTGAAGCATAAAGTGAATTATTTTAGGGCATACAAAAAAACCCCAAATGTCTTTAGTCTCCATCTAAGTGGTATTTTAGATCATGGAATTTTACATACACTCCAGATTCTACAAAGCATCTCTAGGATTCCTTAGTGGAAAATATACAGAGTGTTTACATGTACCACCCAAAACCTTGTTTGCAATGGCCTGAAACTACAAATCACTCATGATGAGATTCTTGTTCAAAAGTTTAAGAACCACTGCATTCAGACCAAGCTGTCTCACTTTGAAAACTAGTGGAAGGTAAAAATAAGACAAACCCCTAGAATCTAAATATCCAAATGCCTCTGGCTTGAATGCTACTTTTCATAAAAATAACCATGTGTTACCTATAATTAGAATATATTTGGTAAATTACAAAAAGAGTTGCTGAAAGCCATTCCAGACACTGAAGCCCATTGGTGTTCAGTACTCGGTTACTCTCAGAAACAAGTGCAGCCAAACCGATGCCAGCGAGGACAGCCACCACTGCATTGCTCTGCATCCAGAATCGTTCCACCTGTGAAAGAGGCATGCAAACAGTGTGTCCAGTTGACTGGTTCATGCAATCAATCAGGTGTCTATATATTTTTAAAACATATTGCATCTATCTAGTTGCTTATGCCTATGTCATTTAGGTATTCTTAACTGACTTCTCCAACCTAACTCCATGTCACTTTATTTTTCATTTTTCAAGCATTCCTCCTTCCCTGTTTGACGTTTGGATATCCCTTTTTGGATCCACACATTATTTTCTATACTACAAACTTCATCTTGAACTCTTTATTCTAACATGCAAAGCAGAAGAGGTGGAGAAATGCTTTTGCTTAACTCCTGATGTTTCCTTCCATGTAGAGAAGCTCCACTAGTATAACACTCCTGGCCTCTCTCTACCCTCACTTATTTCTTCCTGAAGGATTGTAGGGACTGAGCTGACTGGGGAGTTTGGGAGCTGGGACTGGGCCTGCATAGCCCTCCTCTTTCCTCTCTCTTCCTCTTGGAAGTGAGATGCCCACAGGAAGTACTTGTCCACAGGCAGACTCTGGGGTGCGGTGAGCTGCGGAGGGGAGAGGCCTGCCCTGTGCAGCACTGCCTGTGACTAGCCCATTCAGGGATGCAGGATGAGGAGACTCCCTTCCCCACAGATGTTAACCACATTCTCCAATCTCAGCATTATGGGTAACAAAGGTGATTCTCCCACCCAATGTACTGGTTTATTGTGTTCTCAACTGATTCAGAACTCAGGTGCTCAAGTAAGGTATTATTCATCGGGCCTCTTGAACACACACACACACACACATACACACACACACACACACACACACACACACACACACTGTTTCAGCTGTTAAAAAAAAAGCTATCTACATTTATATAGTTTCTTCTGTAAGGAGAAGAAATACTCTAATCTCATATGGTAGTTAGGGAAAAACAGAAATATACTTGCTCTTTTGCACAGGCTTGGACTGGTAAGGTAAGAAATAAGGGAATGTGTTGGTAGAGCCCCTAATTACAACCCATATTTCTTTGCTATTTTTAAAAAAAAATCCCAGGAGAAGTGCAGTAGTACCTATATCTGCAAGCACACATATAAAATGACTCACTGAAATCTACCTTACATTTATTTTTCTATTTAACTATTGTGTTAACTAAACAATGCTTCCTGCTCCCCCCTCCCAAAAAAGAAGGCTTAGGCTTACTGGTTCAATAATTTAAATTTTGATTTATAATAATGTATATACAATTTTAACTAGTTCTGAGATAACTTGCTCTTCTACAAGATTCATGAAAGACAAATTTGTACATTCTTCACTAACTTTCTGGTCAAAGGATATATCTAAGTAAAACTTACCACACCCATGAAAAGTGGTTTTGAAATATCTAAATTTGCCCTCCAAGCAAAGAACAATGAATAAATGCAAAACATTCCAGTAAAAAGCCATACTAATGATGAGTTCTGTCTGTCCCTATAAAAAAATTAAAATATGTCCAAAATTATTTATGTGACATGAATATCAATAATAATATTACATAGTTTTAAACTATGAAAAAAATATTTGGAACTAAAAAACTTTCCACTTTTAAGTAGGAAAAAAGAAAGATCTTAGGTTTAAAAATATGAGTTGGAATAGATAACCAAAGCATAGTAATAAACCATACACTGCACTACATATTGTCGACAGCATAATTTGGAACTATGCAGCAAAAGATATGAAGTTAAAATCTGCAGAAGAAATATAAATTACTAATCTTGTTAAATTTAAGATGTAATTAAACATATGCAAAACAAGAGAGTAATTTCATGCATCAAAATAATAAAGATTTTAAAAAGACAAATCTCAGTGCTGGTGAGAATGCAGTTGTATGAGGATATATGTTACTACAATGTTCAAGAAAAGTTCATTTGATAATATATATCAAGAGCCTTAAAGAAAATATTCACATTCATTGACCCAGTAATTTGACATGTGGGCATAAATTTTTAAGCAAGAACCAGAAATGTGGATAAGAATTAATCCACAACAATGCTTTGGTATTACTTATAATAGTGGAAAAAGTGGAAGCAATCTAAGACCCTCAAATAGGAGAACATTTAAATTAATTGTCCTAGGTTATAGTATGGAATATTATACAGAAATTTAAATGATTCTAAGTATCTCTTATGGTATGGGAAAAAGCTCAAAATATAATGTTAAGGAAATAAACTATAAATGTATATACAAATATATATTTACATAAAATATACTCAACAGGCTAGAAAGTAAATGAACAAGAAATTAATGGAGGTTAATAGTGCTATATTTTTTTAGGTTTCCTTTTATCATTGGAGGTTACTTTTTTCTTCAGGGGAGTTTAAATAATTGTTTGCCTCTTTTGCAAAGCAACAATAATTGGCTATGGGATAGTAAGAGACCAAACCAGAGGTTTAAGATATCAGATGGCCTACCTAGTTAGATTATAATATACTGTTCAATGTTTCAAAGTCATTCATTTATAATTAGAAAAAAAACCTAGCAAAAAAGCAATACATATTTGCCTTAATAGAACTGGTTAGAGTCATTTATTTGGAATATAAAATACTATTGCCAATGTTCTATAATGACATATTGAAATATTAATTCAATTAATGAACATGGGAAAAATAATGGAAAAAGGAATTACTTTACTCACTTTCTTACTAAACATATATTTGCCCAAACTGCAAGGGCTTGAATGTTGAGTGAGAGTTGGGTCCTCATATTTGTCACCTGAGAACTGTAAAAGACAATCTAATTTATTGTTGGCAAAAACCAAATTTGTTAGTTCCAAATAAAGCATTCTTTATAGACCATATCTGAATATGTACTGAATAATTTTAAGGCTTTGAGTCAGATTTTAAAATTATTTTGTATTCTTTTAAATTTGGGAGAAAAAGTACCACAAGAAAGAGTTAAACAGTCTAAGATATTTTCCAGTTGTAACATTTGGTTAACAACTTACACAATTTGACCTGAGATAAGAACAAATAATTATTCGGTATTTTTGATATTGGTATACTATACAGATATTATAAACCAATTTGTATCCTAGATTAGTTTGATAAGAAGTCGTGTGAAACTGAAAATAAAACAATTCAAATAATTTTCTGGAGATCTAATCATGAAGAAAAAAGGAAAGAGAAGTGATCTCTAACCATCCTTTTCTAGGTTATCTTCTTCTGTAAAAGGTTTCCTTGTTTTCTATACTATTTGGTTCAAAAAAATGTTTAAGCAATCTCCAAGAAATGTATTTTTCCCCACAATTAATCTAAATTCTTTCATCAACTAATAAGCATTTTCTAAGTGTTATCTGAGTTCTCAAACAGCTCTAGCAGTCTCCAATTCTTTAAAAAGAAATGACTCTATACACTATCTCAAAGAACTTTCTTCTCCCTACTGGCAATTTTACTGGAGAAAATGTGATGCCATAATTATGGAAACCACACAATGTGTATTTTACTAATGGAAACTTATCTACTATGAGAAGATATCCTTACTCATTTTCAAATACACTTGAAAAATTGATTCCAGCATGAGGCCCATTTCAAACCATTCTTCAAAAGGAATGAAGTCAGTCTCAAAATTTATTCTTGGAGATCGGTTGCTTAAATGTTAAGCTCTAAAACATGGTCACTGCCTAGGGTTAGATTCGATAATTTCCAGTATGCAATTCAACAGGATTGCAATTTAAAGATATGCATGGAGAAAGAATGTAATTTGCTTGACTGGAAAAGAGTAGATGATTAGGTTCCATCATGTTGAAGGATTTTCTAGTAAGTTAATTATGAGTTGCCTTTCTCAATACTCTTGTCCACCTGAAACAATTAAAGACTAGAAATTCTCTCACTCATTCAGAGAGTGCTAGGATTATGCCCCCATACCATATTATGATTTTGTTTGAGCAAATAGTGTCGGAGTGAGTGGTCATCACTCTTGTCAAGTCTTTTTTTCTAAGTATATGACCTAACTGCTATTATTTCAATGTAAAGGAGGCCTTTAAGTTCCCCAATAAATGACTTTTATGTGCAACTAATGAAAGTTAGATGTATGGTCTAGGATTAGTCTTGAGGCTTCTCTGGAGTTCATGTGGGATTGTTAAGACAAAATATACTAGTGATCCTGAATATGATAACAACTTTGGAAGGTAGGTAGAAAAAAGCAGGCAGGGAGTCTTGGCATGGAGAAAAGCAGAACAAAGGAGAAGCCCAGAGACACTGATAAAGTTGTCTTTATCTTTAAAAGAGGAACTGGGCTTCTTGCTACCTTCTTCCCAACAGAAAAGAAAAAGGAGCCACAAAAGTCTCTGTCAGACATAAAAAGAAGTATTTAAAGTCAACTGTAAGAAGCTCAAAAGGTTATATAAGAATAATTGGTGGTAGGGAAATATTTTCAAGGTATAGTATTAAATGAAAAACAGCAGGCTAACAAAACAAAGTATACATTATGATTACATTTTTAAAAACAAGCAAAAATATTAAAAATATTGGAAGGATATAGACAAAAATGTTAATGGATTAAGAACAGTGGTTATCTCTGCATGTTGGAATTATAGTAATTTTAATTTCTTGGTTTGCTTACCTGTATTTGCTAAATTTTCTGTAATAATTATGTATCATTTCTTGGAGTAAAAAGAAAGTAATTTAAAAAGAAAAGAAGGAAGTATGGAAGGAAGCAAGCAAGCTAGCAAATGAACAAGACAGAAATTGTGAGAACCTGTGAACTACCTCACATATCGATTTGAAATATTTTCCCCATATTTTAAAAATAGTTTTCAAGTAGTCCTGTGAATTCCATATTAATAGTTAGGAGATCACTTTAGTGTCAGAGAAACCTGTTCATCCCTAATTTTATATTGAAAATATTGTAAGAATATTACAGAACTGGTATGTATATTTTTCAAGTTGCCTTAATCTATATAGTTTTTTTTTAAACATCTTTATTGGAGTATAATTGCTTTATACTGGTGTGTTAGTTTCTGCTGTATAACAAAGTGAATCAACTATATGTATACATATATCCCCATGTCCCCTCCCTCTTGTGTCTCCCTCCTACCCTCCCTATTCCACCCCTCTAGGTGGTCACAAAGCACGGAGCTGATCTCCCTGTGCTATGCAGCTGCTTCCCACTAGCTAGCTATTTTACATTTGGTAGTGTATATATGTCAATGTTACTCTCTCACTTCATCCCAGCTTTGTATAGGTTTTAAAGCAAATATTAACCGATTTTTCAAAGAACTCTAATAGATAATAAATGAAAATATATTTGCTTAAGCTGGTTCTAATAAGGCTGGATGTTTAAAAATATGCGTGTCAAAATAGAGCCTATGGAGAACTTAAAGGAAGTCTTATAAAACATTAAATAAATTAATGTTTGAAGAATTAAATGAATATAGCTCAAACCAAAATAACAAGAAAATAATTGTTCAAATTGTGCTAAATACAATGTTCTAAAATGTCTCCAAAAGAAAGAAGATATAAACAAAGAAAAAGTTATTTCTAAAGCAACAATACATTGGGTAATTTTGTATACAACTGAAAGTTGAAACATCTTCATTTTATATATTGTATTTAGTCTCCTAATAGTCTTATTTACTGTTTTATTTATTGCTCATTTTAAGCTTTATCTTATTGAAGGAAATGCTGGAATATTTGTCATTATACACAAAAACTGTTAACCACAGAGGTTAAAACTACATCTCAGGCATACTGCTTCACAAACAGATAAACTCAGAAATCCCTAAAATCATTTAAAGGAACTAATAAAGAATTCATTTAAAAATAGTTTAAGATATTTCATACTCACAGCAATATTTCAGACATACTGGATCCTATTTCAGATTTGGCCTAAACATAAAAAAGTTTATTTGCATAAGCATTAAACTGAAGCTTTGGTAGACTATTGTGTTTTAATTACCCTGATTTAAAAGATACATGTTTAAACATACAATGCAACTTGTCTCTTCATTCAAAGTGTTTACTTCAGAGCCTTATTGGATTTTTTAGAAGTCAGTGAAAACTAAACACAGATATCCCTTAGGAATAATTTCAGAGACAATAATTGGCTAAAAATCAGTTAAACTCTTCCAGCAGGAATGATTAACACATTAATGAACTAACAGATTTTACACTTTCATTACAAAGTCTCTTTAAGCTCTTTTTTTGGGCACTTTGGTTAAAGCTCATTATCGCCTGCCTGTAATTTCACAATTATGTGTGAATTATACACATTTCAAATCTGGAATGGCCCTCAAGCAATATTTCAATGGAATAACCAATGTAAGTAAACCAGAGTATAAATTTAAAGTACCAAACTTTCTAAGTCAAAAAATAATAATTATCCTTTTATTAAATGACTTTATTATGAAATACCTCCTACATACAAAAAACATATATAATATATATTTAGGGAATAAAGAGTTTTAAAAAATCTATAGACTCACCACTCATTGAAGAAACAGAACTGCACGAATACCATAAGGTATCTCACAAAGCTCTCAAAAGGGCTTTCTTATCCCCAGTTACCACTGGGGGATAAGAATTTTGTGTTAGTTATTACCCTACTTTCTAAAAATATATAGTTTTACTACTTTTTATGTATCCTTCAGCAATAGACTGTTTAGTTTTTGCATGGTTTAGAATTTTGTATAAATGGTGTCATATAATATTGTAATCTTCTGAGAGTTGCCTTCTTAAGACACAGAAAGTACAAACCATGAAAGAAAAATCAGATACAACTGTCTTTCTTAAAATAAAAACCCATCTGTTTATCCTTTCACTTTTCAGATAGCCATTACCTACAGCCACATTTAGTGTCTTCCCCTAATTTATGTCTTAGGGAAAGAAAGACCTTTTGAATTTCTTTAGAACATACAGTTTCCATTGTGTGAGATCATATTTTATGAAGCATTTACATATTTAGATCCCCCACTGAATACTAACATGAACACTGATTCATCAAATATGTTTTAAAAAAAGAAACAAATATACTCATAAGGTATATTAAAATTTTTGAGATTTTTTTTCCCTTTAATCATTTCCAAATATTTTTCATCACAGACCAAGAGCCCAAAGTGATACCCAATGCTAACAAGACTGAAATGCTTCAACTGCTGGCAGCAGTCTTTTTACTGCTTGTTATTCTGAAAAATACATTCAGTATATACAACAGGATGATGTCGGATTAAGTGATTCATTTTTTTTTCTAACATATGTGAAAGGCTACATTCCAAGGGGCAAGTCTGCTATACAAATAACAAATGAAAATTCCAGGTACTGTCATTGATACAAACACTGATTTTTTTTTTTTTTCCACTCAAGGTCCAGGCAGAACACTGAAGTTTTGCCACTTATTTCCTTAAAAGGGCTTGAAATATAAATTTACCAGACTGAATGTTCCATATTCTTCTCTGAGAAAATGTGTCAAAAATCCTAGCAATGTTGTCTGGTCTCCCCAGGTCCAACGGGCTTGATGGAGGTAGGATGAGATAGGAAGGTAGATATAGGGCAGCAAACCAGCAGAGAGGTACAGACTCAACTTCAACAAAGAGCCCAGGGAGAGTTCCTGCGTCAGAGCACACAGTGTCACGTGTATAATAATGTTTATTTTAGTCAGATTCATCCTGGAACTTCAAGAACACATCAAGGAAAACATCAAATATGTTTACTCAGAGCTGATCTCTCAATTTATATTAAGTCACCACAGAATACGATGTTAAACTTTTTGATTACTGTGGATTACTAGAAAATTGCATCAGTCTGAATTCCTTTGCATGGCAGGTGAAATCTGAGTGAAGCAAATAATATTAGCAAAGATTCATGAGTATCATGTTTGTTGCATCTTTTACATTTAAAACCATGTCATGACATGCAGCATTGCACAGCTGAGATAACCCACTTGGAAGTGATTACTGTGTCTGGTCGTTTTTGAAAATGCCCAAAATATTGTTTTAATACTGATTCACTTCATTCCCATCATCAGGAGCAGACTTCAACTATATACTTTATTATGATTGTACATTGACAATATGTTCTTTCTACAAGTGTTTTGGACATTTCATGGAAATACTTGGCACAAATGAAGCTAGCTTTTAAGTAACATCCCAGTTCATCCAAATGTTCTTTTTTCTCAATTTACATAGGAAGGAAGGAAATTTGTTGTTGCATGCAACAGTCTTGCCTCAAGGAGAATATATTTCTCATCTTCACATTTCTAAAACAATGGACAACACTGCCAAATTTTTATAAAGATTAAGTCCAGAAGAATTCTGGTATACTAGAAAGCAACCACAAATAGTGGTTGCTTTAGTAACTGGGAAAAGGGTCTCTTACAAATATTGTGATTGGAAATTGTCCATTTTTCCTTTACAAAAAAGGAAAATTCATAGGTGACAGTGAATATGAGTACCAAAGTTTGCATTCACCAGAAGTAGAAAAGCAGTTGACTTACATCAGCATTTTCAAATAAACATTCTTAATTGAAAATGGATTGTTTTTACTATAGTACTAATTTTGTTTGACATTTCTAAAGTGGTAATGAGATTCATAAAAATGATGGGATGAAAAAAGTGTAAGAAATAACTAATTGAAAAATATGCTTTTGCTATTCTTAAAAGTGGCTTTAAAGAAAGTAAATGTTTAGATTTTGGCAGTTCCTGCATATTATAAGGTTCAGTTTAGCATGGCAAGATGCAGTTGCTGCAGAATTTTCCTTTTGTATGGGAAATAAACAGGGAAACAATCACATGAGAACTATTTCAGAGAGTGCAGGAGAGAGGTTCTGAGTCCCAGCTGCACGTATACTGGAATCACCTGGGGAACTTTTAAAAAATATTAATATCTGGGCCTTACCCCAAATCAGCTAAATCAGAATTATTTTAGGGTGGTGGGATCACACACATACACACACACACACACATGCACACTCTCTCTGACTTTCTTAAAGCTTCCCAGATAATTTAAGTGAGCAGTCAGGGTTGCAACCAACTGACTCAGGACTTCCGGCTCTGCCTTAGATCACCTGACCAGTGAGATCCAACTCCCTGTCACTTCACTGGTAGATCTTATTTTCTAGCCTCTGCTCTTTAGATAATGAAAATAAAAGGTCCTTTGAAGAGTCATACTTCCCCAAATTTCATCATTCATCAGTAGCTGATCTAAGAACAGAGTAAACAGGCTCTCAGACCAGGTTCCTAACTTGTCAACTATGAGACTTGCTTGTTTTATATAAGAATACGGCTCTACCTTCAAAGAACTAACACAAAAGATTTGCTTTTAAAGTTCATGCCAGAGAATGTACCTCTCTGATATCTAAATGCACCTCCTGTGATATCAGAAGACTGGCTAAGAGTGACACCATCAAGATGGCAACATAAATCATTCCCAACTTCAGTCCTTCTCACAAAACACCATCAGCAACTATCCATAGACATGGCCCCACTGTGAAAATCCCAGAAACTGGGGTTGAGGCTAAAGCATACTCCTGGACCACAGACACTGAGAAGGACCCCTTTCAAAGTGTCAGGGGGCACTCTGACCATGTCACCTCTCCCCTAGGCCAGCACAGCACTGCACCAAGAGGACTCCCCTAGGACTACAGTTTTTCCAGTGGGAAAAGAGAGCCCAAGGTGGATATCCAGCTCCCCCAGCATTGCAGGATGCTTCCCAGGAGGCTCACTAAGTTCTCACCTCACAGGGACCACTGGGGGGATCTTCAGGGCTCAACCATTGGGGATCAGCTAGAGACGGAGAAGGGGAGCAAGGCTTACAGCAACCAGTCTCCCATCTTGGCAGACCACGTTCCTGCTTGCAGCAGTGCCAGAGCAGAGATCTTAGCCAGCAGTTCTGCCCATCTGCAGAGCTGAGCCAGTGGCTGATCCCACTGTAAAATAATTCTGATTTAACAGATGTGGGTCATACATTAACGTAATAAAAGCCATATATGACAAGCCCACAGCTAACATCATACTCGGTGGTGACAGATTGAAAGCTTCTCCTCTAAGATCAGGAACAAGACAAGGGTGCCCACTCACCGGTCTCACCACTCACGTTCAACATAGTACTGGAAGTCCTACTCAGAGTAATCAGGCAAGAAAAAGAAATAAAAGGAATCCAAATTAGAAAGGAAGAAGTGGGAATTCCCTGGCAGTACGGTGGTTAGGAATCCATGCTTCTACTGCAGGTGGCAGGGGTTTGATCCCTGATAGGAGAACTAAGATCCCACATGCAGCTCAGCAGGGCCAAAAGAAAAAAAAAAAAAGAAGAAGAAATAAAATTGTCTCTGTTTGCAGATGACATGATCTTATATAGAAGATCCTAAAGATTCCATCAAAAAGCTGTTAGAACTAATAAACAAATTCAGGAAAGTTGTAGGATACAAAATCAACACAAAAAAATTAGTTGTGTTTTTCTATATAATAACAATGAACTATCTGGAAAAAAATAAACTATCTCATTTACAATAACATCAAAAAAGATAAAATGCTTAGGAATAAATTTAACCAAGGAGGTGAAATATCTGTGTACTGAAAACTATAAGACATTAATGAAAGAAATTGAAGAAGACACAAATAAATGAAAAGATATATCATGTTCATGGATTAAAATAATTAATATTGTTAAAATGTTCATACTACCCAATGCCATCTATAGATTCAATGATATTCCTATCAAGCTTTATATGAAATAAATAAATAAATAAAGCAAGCCCCATATTTTCTGATTCCATAAATATCATAGTGGGCTTAAATAAAATATTATGAATTTTCATTTTTACTCAAAAACTTACCTTCTCTTTTAAAAGTCGAAAGAGAATCCATGGTATTATGCACAAAACATAGACTACTACTGTGTGCTGATTACATAAGCTAAGGCCACAGCAGAAAGCACCAATTTTAGCTATCTGAAAATAAATAAAAGAAAAATATCTAAGTTAAAAAATTCACGAAAAACAGCACAATAGTAAAAAGCTATTCTTTATATTAAAGCTAAGCATTTGTACGATAACTCAGGTTAAAATCAACCTCTTAGATGCAAGCAGTCATGCTTTAACATGCACTAATATTTATCACCATTATTTTTTATTATTATTTTTCATTCTCATCAAATCATTGCAGAGTGACTTTAAATTACTGTCTTCAAACTAAGTTTTACAAAGTCCTATATGATGACATGTCCTAACACTAACAGGATATTGTGTAATTCTCATTCAAGTGGAATCTAGAACTGAAGTTCAACAATTTTGTTTTACTTTTTCTCCTACTGAATTAAATAAATTGGATATAACACTTTTATTTAGAAACCTGGTTCTCTATGGGTGGTCTTTCTGCTATTTTTGAACATATGTTATTTTCATAATCAGAAACAAGTTTATTTTAAACAAAAAATAAACTCTAATAGCACCACAGGTTTGTTTATGGAAGCCACAGATAAACTTTTATATTCTTTTGTTTCTATAATCTTTAATGACATAGGCTGCGCATATACTAAGATGATCTGGCACTCTTCAATGTATAGACAGTAAGCCCTTAGAAGACAGGGTTTCTCCACATTTCAAATTATTTTGATGATAGTGTTGGCCTTAGAAGTCACTGTCATCTCTTTGGGACTACTTCATTTTACAGTTGATCCTCTCCTTTTAGTTAAAAAAAAAAGTGCAAATTTGATCTTTTTTGCAATTAGAGAATGTCAATGTGCCATAATGGTAAATAATTTAAGGTAGTCAACCTAGGACTTGGCATCTTAAGATCACACGCACACACACGATGGTGGATTAACCAACAAGTCTATCTTTCCCATAGGACTCAAAAGGGATTTCAGAACACCCTCATTCTCCAAAAAACTTCTGAACTCCGAAAGAAAAAAAAAAAAATTCATGTTTTATAAAGGCTCTCATGGTTCATAGTAAAAGAATTGAGAATATTTTCTCTCTCAACATGCCTAGATTACCTTGACAGTAATCAGAATAGATAAACAATATCTAAACCAAAGTTAAAAAGAAATAGAGCATCTGTCTAAAAATTAAAACAAAAAGGGATTTCACTTTGATCAAAATAGGTTACCTTTGATCTTTCTTGCGCAGTTGTTGCCTCCTCAAAATGTACAGTGAGAGCCATAAGCAGCCCCACAAACAGATTGTTTAAGCTAAAAACCTCTGCTGCAATGGACCACTGCCATGTTAGACGAGAAAATGAAAACACCCCCGCAGCAAGGATTCCTCCAGCATATGAGCCAGAAAGCCTGCAAATACAGATAACATGAAATCTTCTTTCCCAACAAAAAGAACCGACTTTATTTTCCTTTTTGTGAACTGTAGCAGCAGCAATTATGACAGTCGCCCAGCACTATCCCAACACATTAGATGGTTAATACATTACTTCATGTAATAATTCCTTTCAACAGATTTTAATTATGAAGTCCATATATTAACCTATTAACAAACAAATGAACAAACCTGCTTGGTATCCTATGGATTGGATGAGGTTTAGTTCTCAGATGTAACCTTTAGGATTCAAGCCAGTTCAGAAAGCCTGAAGAGACAGTAGCTAGAGAGATAACAAACCTGTGTCATTTTTCTTGCTATATCTAAGAAGAATGATAATGACTGGTTAAGACTGAAATGTGTTTAATTGTAAAAATTAATGAAACGGCAGAATATCTGTTCAGGAACATTCACTTATTGTGGAATGTTTGGATCTAGGTACTTCCTACATTCATCTCCCAACATTTGGCAAAATATGTCTTGATCACAATATTTGGTGCTTTTAAGATCTTGTAAGCTAGATTCTTAGTTTCTGATGATTTCTTCTTTACACAAAGTCAAAGTTAAAAATGATATATCTTTTAAAGAGAAGGATGGGAATGTGAATTTTAGAAACCCAGAAGAATCAAATGCTACACTTGGAAACAAATTCCTCGCCCTCAAATGCTAACAAGAGCCCCACATTTCAAATCAGTCAAGGAAACTGGATCTCAATTCAGAGATAAGATTTGAGACTGGTAATGTGGCATATCAAACCAAAACAACTTCCTATTTCACTATAAATCTAAAGCTATGAAAATTAAAGCTATTACTGAAAATCTATTGCTTACAAGCATTATTCAGCAAGCATCTCTGTGTCTAATAATTATGATATTATATGGCTCCAGGGCATTACTTTTTAGCTGTATTGCTTTGTATAAAAATTATGGAGTAATTGTATGGCTTTTAATAAATCTTAATAGAAAAAAAAAAAGCTAAAAAATTTCAGTATCACCAAACCTGTTTTTCTTTGAGTTTCTCTTTATAATTTTTCTGTTTTCTTTCCCTTATAAAAATTATCAGTTTCCTATTTCTTGCAGAGTACTCCATTCTCCCAGTTATCCTGATTCAGTACCCTAAAGTTATTTCTTCCTTCCAAATTCCTTCCCAGATTCCTTTGCATTTGTATTCCTATTGCCTTAGACTCAATTATTTTAATAGTTTCCTAACTTGTCTTATGTTTTTCCAACCTTTCTGCAATATAACATCAGATTAAACTTTCTGAAACGTACTCTTTGTGAATACTTTTCATCCCTACAGGATAAATTAGAAATGAGTTAGCCTGGAATCCAGGCTCCCAATAAACCAGACACCCCTAGCCACTAATTACCAACATGATCTCTCACCAACTAGTCAAGCTCCTCAAAATTCCCTAATAAGACAGGACTATTCCTAGCTCTGCACCTTTGCTCATGCTGTAGTGCTGAACTGAATATCCTCGCTGCTCCTTTATTAGAACTCTGCTCTTTTCTCAATTTTCTCTTCAATTCCCTGGTTTCTAGCCTATCTCTGCATATCGATAGCATTTAATTGTTTGTAACAATTATTTTGACATTGTTTTTGAAATATGAACTGGAGTTAAACTTCACTTAGATTGGAAGCATCTAGCCCCAAGCACAGAAAGGAAACTTAGCAAATGAGAGAATGAATTAATCTTCAAGTATTAGTAACATTTTAAAGGAACTTCTAAGTTTCAGCTCTCAATATGACTCTGGACAGTCAGCATAAGATACAAGATTCCTTCCTCTACTTAAAAGAAAGGAACTGCTCAAACGGAGACATGACAAAAGGACATAGGAGCCAGCTTACAGGGCTCTCATGGCCAAACTGGGGATAACTTGATCATCAAGATAATTATAGTAATAGACTGTAAACCCAATGAATAAATAAGAATCTATGAATCTATAGTGATACAAAAATTGGGTGAGAAGAGAAAGTCCATGGAAAGGCAACTAATAACTGTAGAAGAAATGATGGAATTAAAATCACCATTTGGTAACTGTCATAACAATAATCAATGGATACCAAAATGGGTAAAAGGTTTGCAGTAACAGAAATATGTACATAGGCTAAATGTATCGTCCTGTAAATAGTTTAATTACAAAGGGAAAAATGGTAACTTTACAGTGGCAAACTGGACAGACACAATCTCAACCACATGATCAAAGTTAACAGCCCAGTAATGGGACAAACAAACATCATATGCTTCCTTATCTATTGCAATAAAAAGAATATAGCATCCTTTCTATGGCATTCCTGCCAAAAATGCATTACCTGAATCTAAGCAAGAGGAAAGACAAACTCAATCTGAAGGACACTGTACAAAATAACTGTATATATCAAAAAATGTCAAGGTCTTGACAAAAAACAAACAAAAAAATCATGAGGAACCATCTCAGATTAAAGACACTAAAGGGATAACACAATAGAATAAAAGACATGATCTAGGATTTTCTTCTACTATAAGCACACTATCTGAGAAAACTGGAAAAATTGAATCAAGTCTGAAGGTTAGGTAACAGTGTCGTATCATTGATAATTTCTTTATTTTGAGACCTCCATTGTGGATATACAAGAAAATGTTTTTAAGGAAAATATCTTGAAGCATTTAAGGGTAAAAGGATACTATGACTGCAGCTTATTCTTAAATGGTTAAAAAACAAAACAAAACAATAAATACATACCCACTGAGCCAAGGATAAAGCAAATGTGGTAAAATACTAACATCTGGGGAACCTGCGTAAAGGGTAGACAAAGAGTTGGGCTCTTCTTGCCACTTTTCTATAAATCTGAAACTACGTCAAAATAAGAAGTTAAAAAAACAAATCAGCAAATTTCCAAGATAATTTGCTAATATTTATTGAGTTTCTTGCTAGCTGTGTTTCAGGTATTGCTCTAAGTGCCTTCTTTATATTAATTCATTTAATTTGCACAATAACCCTATGAGTAGATGTGATTTGTCTCCTTTTTTCAAATGAAGAAACTGAGGCTCAGGGAGGCCAAGTAATTTTTCCAAGTCCTATGGTAGGTAATTAAGTGGTAGAACCAGGATTGAAATAGTTAGTCTAGCTATTTAGGACCATGACATTATGGGGTAAAAGATGGTTATTTTAGTTTTAATGTCAAATAATTTATTCCAGAATAATGATACATTGTACTTTTACTTGGTTAACCATGCACCTCCTTGAGTGAAGAATAGAACAGAAGTTTTGTCCATTATTAGAATCGTGTTTATGTCTCTGTTTTATCAACACAACATACTACCAACTTGAATTGTGCACAGCACCTGTCAAGATTGATTTTAACCGGTTTTTTTTTTTTGAAAGGGCAATTAGTTAAAGTTTAAAACCACCAAACAGTTAATTAAAGAGAACTGATATGTACAAATCCTCAGGAAGAAAACTCATGACTCACTAATCTACAATGATTTTTAACACATTATTATGCTCAGGAAGATATCCTAGTGTTTGAATTCTTGACATTAATTACTGGAATTATGAACTATGTTAACTGCCTTTTCAAATATTTCATAAGGTTTTAGAAATTGAAGAGTAAAGGTAAAATTATCAACTTCAGTGATAAAATTTATCCAGTCACCTTAGACTATTACAGATAGTTATGTACATTAGCATTTTATTGAAGACTTATCCTACAACAGCAAGGTCTGTATAATCTGAATTTTCCCCACCTGATTTCTGTCCCACACCATCCCCCTGCCAAGGTCAGGATGGTTTTAGAACAAATAATCCATATACTTTCATTAGATTTTTCTTGGTATCAGAGAAATAATTTGTGAGACTGCTGAGTAAGGTTATAGAAGAGAAGGTAACTGATTATAAAACCAGTAATGGAAATCAAACCTATAATCTTGATCTTTTTAGCATCTCAAATGAGCTTGCTTAGAAATCAACTCAGTCTATAGGAATTTGGGTTGTAGTCCTAATATAAATTGAAGACAAAAGGGTAGTGGACCTTTTCTTTTCTTTTGGTTTTGCTGCTTAACATCTAAAATCCTCTCCTATGCTTGAGGGATACGAGTTTATGAGGCACGGCCCCTCCTATTATACACACTGAAAATACGAGATACTTTTCCAATCTCCTTTGCAGCTAGAGCATGGGTGTATGACTTGGGCTCTGTCTGTCAGAATTACCTGCTCCATTCTTTGAATTGGAAAATCGTGAGGCCAGGAAGCAGGGATGGAGACAGAATCAGACATGGCTGGTGGGATTTGTGCATCATTTTCATAGACAATGATGGCAGCACTTTGAGGGGCAGTGCTCAGAATCCAGGTCAGTGTTGGTGGTGTAAGCTGGGGTGTCTGGGGCCCAGAGATGGCAGCAGTGGTGGTTTCACTAGCATACACCTGCCTAGGACTCTGAATATTTTGGGCTCAGAGCCTGGTAATCCAGCCCTGCTAGAAATTCTGCAAGCTCTGCAACTTCTCTTTTTTTTTCCAATGCTAGATTTGAATGTTTCCTTTTGTAAAAAGCTTTATTGAGACATAATTCATATACTGTACATTCACCCATTTAAAGTGTACAATTAAAGATTTTTAGTATATTTACAGATATATGCAACCATCACTACAATTTTATAACATTTTCATCACCTCAGAAAGAAACTCTCTCTCCTTTAACTATCTCCCCCCTATGCCCACCACCAATCTCACTGCCAGGCTTAAGCAACCACTAATCTACTTTCTGTCTGTGAATTTCCCTCTTCTGGGCTTTCTTATAAATGGAATCATAGAATATGTGGACTTTTGTGACCGGCTTCTTTCACTTAGCACAATGTGTTTGAGGTTCATCCAACTTGTAGTATCAGTATCTCACTTCTTTTTATGGCTGAATTAATATTCCACTGTATATATATACCACATTTTGCTTATTCATTCTTCTGCTGATGGACATTTGGATTGTTTCCACCTTTTGCCTACTATGAATAGTGCACCTATAAACATTTGTGTACAAGTTTTTGTGTGGACATATGCTTTCATTTCTCTAGGGTATGTTACTAGGAGTGGAATTGCTGGAGCCTATGGCAACCCATTTAATCATGTGAAGAACTGCTAGACTATTTTTCAAAGTCACTACATAATTTTACATTCCCACTAGCAATGGATGAGGGTTCTGATTTTTCCAAAACCTAGTGAACACCTGTTACCTGATTTTTTGATTCTAGCCATCCTAGTCGGTGTGAAGTGGTATCTCCCTGAGATTTTTTTTTAAAAGCATTTTTAAAAAAACATTTATTTATTTGGTTGCGCCGGGTCATTGAGTTGACATCTGGACCTCACATCCTCTGGTTTTCCTTCTATGGCTCTGGATCTTCCTTATGTGTTTTCTCCAAATGGCTCCTCTTCTTGCATTGAACTCCTGTGAAGCCAGTGTTTCCCAAGATTTCTTTCTCAGGACATTGTTCTCACTCTGCTCTGCCTGGGTGACTTTACTCACAATCTTGATTTCACCTGCCAGCTACAAACTAAAGAAACCAAATGTCTCCAGAAATGCCTCTCCCTTAGTTTTGAACTTACCTTATCCCCCAACTTACTGTTGTACCCTCACCACAAAGCCACCCCAACTCTGGATATTCCATACAACCTCAGTGTCCGTACATGCAAAACTGGTTTCTCATCCTCCTCCCTGAAATCATTCCTGCTCCCGGGTTCTCTATCTTAGTAAATTTCATTATCTTCCTCGTTTAGTTATCTAAGTTAAGAGACCTAGGAGTCATCATCAGGGCTCCTCTCTCCTTCTCCCTGCCAAACATACCACATCCTGCCAACTGTACTTCATCAACATTTTAAAAACTCACGCTCTTCTCTCCACCCACATCACCACTGCCCTAGTTCAGCTCATCTGAATCCTCACCTCAGGTTCACACCAATACTGCAGCTTTGCGTGCTGCCTGCTTCCAGTGCTAGGCCCACCACTGCCACCAGTGAGGGACCTCAAGCATATCTGATCTTGAACTTTTCTGCCTCCAACCCTTCAAGGATTCCTCTTTGACTGTCAAGCATATCCCAAGCTCCCCATGACAACAGACAGGGATTTTCGTGGTCTGGTCTCGGTGCACCTGTAGCTTCATTTTGGACATAGCCTGTTTCGAGCTGTACTCCAGCGACACTCAATGACCTGTAAGCCCCTGTGCCCACAGGCTCTTTCTCCTCCGCCTCTGGGTTTCTCTGCACAGGAGCTTCTCTGTGTCTGGAACATGGTTCTGCCTTCACTTGGCCACCGCCACTCATTGTTTACAACTCAACACGGGCGTCACCACTCCGAGAAGTTTTCCCGAAAGTACTTTCACCGAGACTAGGGTAGTTGCTCCATCTCCAGATTCTCATTAAACTAAACATACTAAATGTGTACTGAATAGGTAGATTTTTCTGTATTTCTGAGGAAGAGAATATTTTAACTGTAACCTAATCAAAACATAGTAAGGAAACCAGATGTGAGGAACTTAAAACTCTCTGAAGTATTACAAAGTCAAGAGAATTATTTTTGGACTACTGATACCACTAGATAGCCATGTCAGCATATTAGCACTTTTTAAAAGGTAAAAGTATATTGCACTTTACATATATGTGTATTTGTGTATCCCTAGAAAAGCTATATGATTTTTTGAAAACTAAATGTTTATATATATGTATTTAATTTCAGATATACTTTATCTTCAGTTTTTAATGCTCTTCAAATATCCAAAGTGCAATGGTGTCTAATTACCTCAACCTAAGTCCAACCATCTCTAGTAATGCTTTATAAAATAACTTATGCCATTACTTAGAAATTATTCTTTTTTAATTGTAAAAAATTGAAAGAAAAGATGTTTTGGTAGTGGAGTAAATTTTGTTTCTTTTAAGAACCATGTCCTTTACCACTGCTGTCCTTTACTGTTATAAAAGTGATGTTTTAGTAACAAATGCGACTAAGGGAAAAAAAAGTAAAAGATTCATTTTGATTTTGTTACGTTGATTTTTTAAAAATAAAGTGAGGTCCATATGGATATATCTTTCAGAAACTAGGGAATAATCATTTCATCATTCTGTACTTTAATTCAAGTGTTTAAATATTCTTTTGGCAACAGTATAGAAATAATAATTTACTTTAAAAGTTTTTTCATATTACTTGATTTATTCCTTGTCTGTAACACAAATATTTCAAAGGGAAAAATAAAATATGGAAGGTTCACAGTTACTCATATTGCCTTTCACACTGATGTGTAAAGAAGATCCCTTAGTTTCTCAAATTTTTGTGAAATTTCAAACGAAATACCTCAGAGTTTCCATTTTATGTCTTTTTGAGACAAATATCAATGAATCTTTCATATCAATAAGCCACTGGGAATTTGAGATAGAAAAAGACATTAAATGTGCAGAAGACTTATCTAAGTGATGCTGCAAAAATCACACTGACAAATATGTCTGTAGGTGAATCTGGTCTTAAACTTTTTAAGCAAATAAGATGACTTAGTGAGACTTCCCTGGTGGTCCAGTGGTTAAGAATCCACATTCCAATGCAGGGGACACGGGTTCAATCCCTGGTCAGGGAACTAAGATCCCACATGCCACAGGGCAACTAAGCCCATGCGCTACAACTACTGAGCCCATGCGCTCTGGAGCCCATGTGCCACAACTAGAGAGCCCACGCACCACAACTACTGAGGCTGCGCGCTCTGAAGCCTGTGCACCACAACAAAGAGCCTGCGCACTGCAACAAAAGATCCTGCATACCGCAACTAAGACCCAATGCAGCCAAATAAGTAATAAATAAATTAAAAACAAAAGATGACTTAGCAAGCACTGTTTTAAATCTGTTTATCAGTTTTTTTTTTAAAGGCATGAATTCTATGAATCTACTGAATCCTTTTTTTTTTAAACATCTTTATTGGAGTATAATTGCTTTACAATGGTGTGTTAGTTTCTACTTTATAACAAAGTGAATCAGTTATACATATACATATGTCCCCATATCTCTTCCCTCTTGCATCTCCCTCCCTCCCACCCTCCCTATCCCACCCCTCTAGGTGGTCACAAAGCACTGAGCTGATCTCCCTGTGCTATGTGGCTGCTTCCCAATAGCTATCTATTTTACATTTGGTAGTGTATATATGTCCATGCCATTCTCTCACTTTGCCCCAGCTTACCCTTCCCCATACCCGTATCCTCAAGTCCATTCCCTAGTAGGTCTGTGTCTTTATTCCTGTCTTGCCCCTAAGTTCTTCATGACCATTTTTTTTTTTTAGATTCCATATATATGTTAGCATACGGTATTTGTTTTTCTCTTTCTGACTAACTTCACCCTGTATGACAGACTCTAGGTCCATCCACCTCACTACAAATGACTCAATTTCATTTATTTTCATGGCTGAGTAATATTCCATTGTATATATGTGCCACATCTTCTTTATCCATTCATCTGTTGATGGACACTTAGGTTGCTTCCATGTCCTGGCTATTGTAAACAGAGCTGCAATGAACATTTTGGTACATGACTCTTTTTTTTTTTTTGGTGGTATGCGGGCCTCTCTCACTGTTGTGGCCTTTCCCTTTGCGGAGCACAGGCTCCAGACGCACAGGCTCAGCGGCCATGGCTCACGGGCCCAGCCGCTCCGCGGCATGTGGGATCTTCCTAGACCGGGGCAGGAACCTGTGTCCCCTGCATCGGCAGGCAGACTCTCAACCACTGCACCACCAGGGAAGCCCTCTCATTGATTTGCATTTCTCTAATGATTAATGATGTTGAGCATTCTTTCATGTGTTTGTTGGCTACTGAATTCTTAAAGCCTCTAATTAATCCAGCATCTGTTTTGATTGCTGGGGCCTTTGTTATGAGTTGGACCAATTATGAGCCTTCTCGATGAAGGGTTCCCCAAAATGGATGATTAAACTAGTTAGTTGTAATCTAACTCTTTTGGGCAATAATTCTAACCAGAACACACACTCTATATTTTTTTTTCCCCTGAAAAGGCTACAACATATGTTTGTAATTTTTTGGCAGAGTGAGATTATATAAGTAGAGTGAAACACTATGCATAAATACTGGTACATGAATTGGTAGTCCAAATTTCTGGCTAAGCAATATTTCTTTCAAAAATATATGGAAGGAATATCTAATCTGATATTGTTACTTAAACATGAGTTTTAAATGAAATTGTTGTTCTGAGCCCACAAAACAAGCTGTTTGGTATCATCCATAAAGTCAAATGTACAGATGGAGTATAAATATAAGTACCTCCAGAATAAGACAAAACAACTGTCATCTATTTGTAGACTAAGTATGAAGGGTTTTTTCCTCAAAGAAAAATGGCATAATCAAAAACACCATTGTGTTTTCACTTAGCAGTCAAGAAGGCCTACGTTCAATTTTCATTTCGTTCTCTTAAATAAATATGCTTAAGTAATTATTATTTTTTCAAAAAGCAACTAAGGAATTAATGAATTTATTTACCCTTAATATGCTAAAGTGACATCTTAAAATTAGCTCATTAGAATTAAAAGACGTACATTTTTCTGCTGAAATTGATGAACCTACTTCAACCACACTAATAGGAAGCTGGAGGGAATAAAAAAGGGAAATTCAAGTGAGGTTGTTAATAAAATGAGAACTGTTTTCAGCAGAACTCACTAATAAATTGCAAATAATCTAAACTGTTTTCCACTTGAACTAAAGAACACCTCATGATAAATTATATATAATATGAGAAAAAACTGTTTTCTATTCCCAATCTAGAGGCTCATAAAGCCTCATAGAAGGATATCAAGGGAGACACTTCTTCAAGTGAAATACATTTTCTTAGAATCTAACCTGACTTAACAGAAAGATAACATCTTACAAGCCTAGATGAAGAACACACACTTCAAACATTACTGTGAAATTTTAATAAAACAACCATTGTATTTTAAAAGATAGTCACATGTCAACAATCAAAATCAAGTTTTTACACTATTAAAGAGGCATGCTTAATTTTCAAGGTCTCACACTAACAGAGTAAGGTAATGATATGGATGATTCAAAATAACAATCTTAAAGTCATTGAAGTATGTTTTATATTAATAAATATATCTTACAAATATGTTATATATAAATATATATTTTGCAGTATATTGGCAGTAAATAAATTTTCCTAATTGTTTTTAACTTGGGCTAACACTAAAACCATGTAGTTCACATTCCAGGAGATCACAGTGGTCAGTCACTGAGAAAAGATATACCAAGAGTATGACAGATAGTATGGGAAAGGTGGTTAAGTATTTAAAATTTCACCCGGAAAATGCAAATGACAGAAATTCTCCACTAGGGTAAGGAATATGTGATGCTTTTAAGAGCATCCTAACAAATGTGAGGCTCAGAATTCTGTAAGGCCTACATGAGGTTCCTAAGAGAGGTACTGATTGTGCAGCAGTTTTCTCACTTATGGAATACTATTCATCTGTTGACACAATGGATAAATCAGGAGGTTACAATTTACACCACTGACACAGGTTTGCTATTGATGATAAGGTATATTTTTCTTTCCGCTACACAGTATTTGATTTTCATGTGTAGTCACATGTTTGTCTAACCCTCAATCAAAAGGCAAATAACAGAAACCTGAAATTCTTTCAGAACACACATTTGACGTGCCTCATAAAATTCATGAATGTATTTGTCTTCAGTGTTACTTGTGTGCAAAGAACCCAACATGGAGGGTATACTACTTTCCTTCAACACTGAAAACTCCTACTTGAAGTAAGTAGAATCAAGCAGGAAGGCCACAATACAGCATCTGAGCATTACTGTTAAATAAATTAGTATTAGTGTCAACTCATATTCACGACTTTAAAAAAATGCAGCGGATTACAGGTAAGAGATATGGTAAAGCAGGGTACAATTAGTGGCAAATCTACTGCCCCTGTCCTCCCAGGTTCTTATCTTTCTGGGTCTTGTTCATGAAGATTATACAAATGTTATCTCTGGCTCCCATTCACAAAATCAACACTCATATATTTCTCTCTTCAATGTACCTGGAGATGGTCAAACTGGGAAGCTACTGACAAGAAAGGTTTTCAGTTTCAGCTAAACCTTTCTCATTGAGTGGCAGTTCACTCAAGACCATTTCAACAAATATGTATTGAGTATCTAACATGTTCCAGGTGGGCAAATTATAGTCAGTGGGCATTTGGAGAGCAGTAGAATCTAAATTTTTTCTTGTCATTTTCAAGTTTAGACCTAATAAACATAAATCAATAGTTGGGGACATGGTATATTAAAGTTCTACCTCTGAAGCCACCATCACTGAACCTAAAAAATAATGTAAAACATTTCCATCTTTAATAAATTTGCAAGTAATCCCATTTTCCTATATTTTATAAAAATTTACCTTCACTCCAGGTAAAATCCTACCAAAGTTTATTCTGTTCCATGCGATTCTATCAAAAGGATGAAAACTGTTCTACCCTGAATTTTCAGCTATGTAAATATCAACTACCAGTACACTTAAAGGAAAAATACAAAGTATTATTCCTGATTTAAAACCACTAAATAAACTTGGGGGAAAAACTGGAAAAGGCTTCGAAAAGGAAAAAGGCACAAGTGAAATGGAAGGAACAAGATTATGAATAGCTTCCATAAATAAAATGTAATTATACAATTTCCATTAGAATTAAAATTTGTTCACTAACCAATAAATGATGAAACTATTCAAGGCTTAGAACAATTCACTTTATTACAGCTCATCAACCTTATATCCAAATATCTAAAAGGAAAACACCAAACTGAGCTTTATAGGAATCACCATCATTTACTTTACATTTTACCAAGTTTCCACAGTATGCCAAATGACTTGCACTATGGGAGGCAATATCTTAAGGTACAGTCTAGCTTAAAATAACTCCCAAATTACAGATTTTCATCAATTTTGTTTGAAATGTTTAAAAACACACAAGGCCTTAGGCTTCCCTGGTGGCGCAGTGGTTAAGAATCCACCTGGCAATTCAGAGGACACGGGTTCGAGCCCTGGTCCAGGAAGATCCCATATGCCCTGGAGCAACTAAGCCCGTGCACCACAACTACGGAGCCTGCGCTCTAGAGCCCAAGAGCCACAACTACTGAAGCTTGCGCGCCTAGAGCCCGTGCTCCGCAACAAGAGAAGCAACCACAGTGAGAAGCCTGCGCACCACAACGAAGAGTAGCCCCGCGCGCAGCAACGAAGACCCAACGCAGCCAAGAATAAACAAATAAATTAATTTAAGAAAGAAAAGAAAAAAGCACACATACAAAGCCTCAAGATTAGCTTATTACTCAATCTTGACAGTGTATTTTGCATTTGGTAGCAAAACTGAAATTGGTTAAAAGTATAGTCCAGCATATTATTCTCAAAGTCCTTTTTAACTGAAAACTTAGAAAATGCTGTATAACTTTTAAAATGTTATATACTAAAGGTATATGAAGTAAACTTAAAAGATCCAAATAACTAAGATCAACAGAATGAGGGTATTAAACTACTTTCATCAGCAACACTAACTTACTAAACAATAGAGATTTAATATAAAGTACTCTTATTATGCAAAGTTATGAAGTATATTGTAATATTTCAATTCATTAAGACTGCTTTCTACTTTTTATGGCTTTGAAAAGCAGCAAATCTATATGAGTTATGGTTTATAATTTTATTTGTAACTTTAAGAAATATACGCATTTATTATTATAGCCATAATGACTGATGACTAGTTCCAGTGGCAAAATCTCGGCAGGAAACAGATTTAGCAATTTAAATGTTTTATAAGTTTCTGTAATTGAGGAAACTTTTCATAATCTGACGTTTGTTAAAACCACTTATTAGAAATTATGCAGCACAGTAGCTGTGGAAATATGAGCTAGCTTCACAATTATAAAGTCAGCCTATGTAGCCCTTTCCTATTGTATATAGTGGCATAAACCCCACGGCGGCCTATCAGCTAACTGGCAGGCAGGGGGCTGCTCTATTCAAAGTGAGAGATACAAGCTGCAGGGCAAAAACCTGGCAGCTCCCATCTGACCCCACAATCCCCTACTGGTGACAGCTCCAAGCTCCATGGCAAATTAGGCCTTCTCATATTACAATTGGAGAAGACAGATTCCATTAGCAGTATCTGAAATTGAGTGGAGAGCTGCACTGTTATCAGACTTGACTCATAAGCACTGCTATTAATCAGAGCTATGATAGCATTTATATATTTCAAGCTATCTGCTGCCGCTGTGATATTCTGCTACAAAGGGTTGATGGGACTTAGGAAAGTGAACAATAGAGCTTTCTGGGAAAAGCAGAGTAAATCAAGAAAGTCTATGACTTCCGCACATTCTGAAGGGATTGTGGTTTACATAAATTTTCTCCCAATTGGAGACTGAGCTCTTCCTCATCTTACACATGGGATTTAGTTGTCACTCAATGGTAACAGCTGTGAAAAGGTGAAGCGGCCCACCGCTCAGAATATTGCCTTCGCTTTTAAAGCAATTAACCCATGAACAGGAGGATACCTGGTGATATCAAAGGGATTAGGCCAGGCAATGCATTATTAACATTTCCTTGAACTAATTCTAACTCTGACTAGCTGTCAGAAGAGACTCTACAGTCTTAAAAAAGAGTTTTTGCCCTGCTTTTTTCCCTTCAAAACGAAATGCTATTTGAGCCTAATATGTCCCTCTACTTATAAGAAAATGCAAATGAACCAAGCTCTTAATATGCTTAGCCATTCTGAGTCAATGCAATTTTAATACAAGTATGAGAGAAATATATGATCAATTAACCAGGGATCAAGACAGATATTCTCCTGAATAGAAATTAATGCTCCAGTACTTTCCATTCTTCTTCAACTACAAAAACTTGGTGACTATTTGTTACTTATGCATAGTTACCTCTGAAATTAGGAAGAGCTTCACATTATTCTCTATGGCAATAATCTAAAATACTCTTTGAGCTGGAAAATCCAAATGTCTCTTAAGCAGGAGATTCTACGCTCTTTAAGGTATGGCATTTTAATTTTCGATTTTTATTGAATGGAATCTTAGCTGAAGCTATAAGAACAGCAGACACGGTGCTCATAATCAAGTGTTTCTGTTCCAAAAGTTTAATAAAATTAATTTTTAGCAGTGGCAGAATGTTTAGGAATATATAACTTATAAAAAATAAAATATGCATAAGTAAAATACTGGCACAAAACAGTCTTCCAGGAGATATTTAAATATCACTGAAATTGGTTTTAAGTTCTTTGTAGTAAGCAGGCACAGTTTCAAGATACCTTTAATTATAATTAATATTCATATATTCTAGGGAACCTGCTTGACATTAAGAGATCTGATTTCTTACTGTACAATGTTAATGGTGTTAGAAAGTTTTTTTATGCAAGTTTCCTGAAACAGTGCCTTTTAGAAAAACTGTTTACTTAATAGTAACTTTGTCTTACTCTCTTTAAAATAAGCAATGAATTTTGATTATAAAAACTAAAAGAATTTTACTTTCAGTTCATATGAGTGTGTAACAAATATTGCTCAATGAATTCTTCTATAGTTCCATTTGGCCCATACTAGCTTGAAAAGGATATGCCGACTCTCAAGCCTGTTGAAAATATATTCCCTGCCTTGTAAGTATCAAAATACATGATACAATACATGCCCTCACCTGAGATCATAAGCAATTTAAATCTTCCCTCAAGTAAAGAATTTTTATATGATACTATCAAAAGACTCCATTCTATTTCAGTGTTACCAGAACATATGAAATGTAAGCATGTTGATATTAATTACAGTGATTTCAGTACTCCTTCCTTACTAAGTATATAGGATCTAGTTTGAGGTTTCTTAGAAAACAATTTTGAAATTCAAGTACTAAGGAAAGCTAAATGATGTTCCTATTAGTGATTTACATACCTATAACTTTCAAAATTTTATATTAATAGGATTTGTGAATTTCAAATATGACATTTTAAATATCATACAATCAAACTAAAAAATCATTTACTTCATTGGCCTTAAAAGAGAAAATCCCAGTTTCTCTAAATCACTAACTGTAGTACAGTCAAATGCACAGATGTACATATTAATAAAATGAATACTATTTCCTATAAATGAAATATATTAGATTAAACTCCCTTAACATAGTGCATGCTTTAAAATACCCCTGAAGGGGACAATACATAAATAAATACATGCAGAAACAACTGCCACAATCTTACTATTTTTAATTCAATAAACTAGAGTGACACAGCTTTCAATGTGCTGTTTTACTCATATGCTTTCTACATCAGGGCAAAGCAAATATAAAAGAGTTCTTGCCAACCATTAGGAAAGACTGACAAAATATGCAGTGTTAATGACATCTTAAAGGCTTTTAAAAGCAAGAGAAAGATGTAAGAAAAGCAAAAATTACAGAGTAATTGGAAACAACGAATAAATTGTTCTTTCAGTCTAAGTCATGTTTACTGAAAAAAATGGAGCTTTTTACATCAACATATTTAAACAGAAATTTGCTTTTGAAATACAATCTTTGTTTAAAAGTTACAAAAGGTCTTTATACCCACCCCAAGAGCTAAATATAGTGAATGCTATGTGAACAATTACCTGAAAAAAACCTAAAACTGTTAAAAGAATTAATTTCCTGCACACCAGTCAGCACTAATCCTACATGTACAGTAATGTTCTCTTAAGTGATGGGGGAAAGAAAGAATACAGCTGTCTCCTGGATCAAAACCCTTCAATATTCAACAACAAAATGGAATGATGACTTGGTCGGCAAATGAATAAAGTAGTGAAATGTCTCCTGAATGAGTTCTGGTGAAGGAGTCAACCTGTGAAGAAATACATTTACTGTACACTGGGACAGGAAAAAAGCCGTCACTGTAATGGCTGCACAAAAACCGCGTCCTGCTCTTGGCCTTATATTCACAGAAGGAAGGTTTTAAAGGCTAGGTTCAGGTCATACGACAAATGAAATTGTAACAAGCCAGCTGACATTGTATAATGTCTTCTTCCACTCGATCAATAGGCTACTGTTAGTCCTATTACCATAGAGATGGCTTGCTCTTTCCCAAAGGGTGGCTATTGTTTGACAAAACAGATTTGCCACTTGAACTAGGTTGTTCCCAAAGGACGTGTACCTTGTCAATTATTTGTATTCAAAATAATGAAGTATTTTCATATTAAAAATATGTAAGAGATAATGTTGTCAGATCCCTTTTCAGAAAGAAAGCAACTTTTCCAAAGTACTAGATTACTAAAAGCATGCAAATATCCAATTTAGCCTATGAAGAGTTTTTGATTTAAAACATATGTCAGCAAGTATACGAATTTATCATTAAGACTGTATATTAAAAGAAAAGGGTCACAGGCTTGTGTGCTAATCTAAAACCCATTATAATCAAGCATAATAACTAATCAAAGCTATTTTAAAATGTGGACAACTCAAAGGAAAACTATTGTCCCAAACTATTCAGATTCTGGAAAGATAAAGATTTTTATATATGATTTTTACAGTGGTTTTTATGTGGAAGGGCACTGACAATTAATATAGTGGAAAACATGGAAAAGTTTTAGAAAACGAATCACTTTACTTGCTTAAGAGCTGGCTACGGCATTTAAATATATGTATATGTAGTAGAAATAATCTAAAATACAGATGAACTAACAAAACAAATACAAGTATTAGTTTTCTTTAAAATGTCTTTGTCTTAAATGTCTTGCAAAAACTCATACATTTAATAAAAGACAGGTAAGTTCTAAACTTCAACCTAGATATTTAAAAATAAAAAGAGTTTTTCTCTCAACGAAAATGACAGAGCCTTAATTATAAAACATCAGAAGGAACAATTCTAATAATGATTATTCTAATCATTTAGAAAAAGAAAGTATTCATAACACGAATTAATCCAAGCAGAAATGTTATTTTAAACATTTCATACTTAAAGATATGGCTATCACTGAAAACCTGTAAGACTGAAATAGAAACAAATTAAATAATACAGATTAAAGTTTCGTAAATGATCAACAATTACAACTTTGAATCTGAAAGCTTTCCACAAATAGATTTAATAGTAAGCTTTAGCCATAATTATTGTAACTTTTACCTTTCTACAAATAATCAAAAGGGAATTTACAAAGAATTTAGTCAAAGGGCAGTGATATGACAAATGTAAATAAAAACATTAGTCTCCAAAAATGACATTTGAAATTGTCTATTCAAATTATACTCTATTTACATACAAAAATTATTTGTTTTTATAATAAAATCTGCAATACTTTTTGAAAGAAATGTTTTAACTTGGTTTCGCCTTTGCAGGAAGAATAATTTGTATTTTTGACTATAATCCTTTTAGGCATAGGTTAGACTGAGTTAATACCGAAGGAGAGATAAAAAGCAAAGACAAATGTGTTTAGCAATATCCTAAACTAATGACCTGTTTTTTTAAAAGCAGCATAGCCTTCCAAACTAAGAAAACCTTCCATCATGAAGTAAGTGGTGTCTAATTCGCCTATCTTCCCTACAGCAATAATGGAACAAAGTGAAACCTTACTAAAACCACAACCCAAACTGATTTCCTTAGTTAACAGCCTCATTTCAAAAAGTATACATGTGCATATTTAAAATACAGTATAATTAGGTATTAGCTCTGGACCTGATAGGCAGCTGCCTATCAGCAATACTGTGAGTAATTAAGTGATATTTACCATTTACCAAAAGATGAACTTTATATTGTTGAATTAAACTGGCCCATCTGCATCTTCCTGAAATGACAAACCTTATTAGTTCTGCCTAACCAGAGAACTGTGATAATGAACTGGTGACACCTTCTCTCCTTTGTATAAAGCAGAACCAACTGTGTAATCATTTAAGCAGTCAAACGCATATGAAATTACTGTAAATTGAGAAAGTGAAATCACATGAGTGATTAGGAAAAACCAAGCAACAAAAGATTTTTTTTTGTAATGTATGTACATGGGCCATCTCCAATTAGTCAAAATTAACTAATCAACTACTTTACCTGAAAACGGTGAAAAAAAGTAATGCTGCAGCTACTGCTCCAAATAAGCCACACAGAAGATTGACTCGGTAGGCAACCGAACCAAAAGGAAAGAGTATAATTGCCAATTTAGCCACCAGAGTGAACAAAGGATAGCCAGGAGGATGGGCAACCTAAGGGAAAATTAGCAACAGTCAGAAGGTTTTCATCTAGTAAAGGAAGAGTCACACCGGCTTTAATTGAAAAGTAGCGCTTTTCTCAGGCAAGTATAAAGATTAAGAGACAATGACTAAATGTTTGAATAGTGGTTTTCTATTGTAATCCTCTTGTGCCAATACAAATAAATATTTTCTTTAGTGGATTTGGCAGGGTCTATCACATGGTGTGTCACCTAGAGAAAGGGTGACATATTTCATTGTCAGTTCTAAAGCAGTTTGTTCTCTGGGTTCACAGTACATTAGGGTCATTTAAAAGGCTATTGAAAAAAAGCAGGTTCTGAAATATCGTATTGGTTAGTAAGTTGAAAGACCACACTGCTATCGGATTACCACCATGCTGACAGTCCTAAGGTCTTGCCTAAAGGGATCATGCACCACAATAAAGTTTATTAAATAATAAACTTATTAAAACTGTTAACCCGATTTATTTTATTCTCCATAGCTTATACAAAATTTGGGGTGATAATAAGCCAGCTACTGTATATATAGTAAAGGCTTTGCTTTATGATTTAGTTTAATTGGATTTAAAACTTAAAGTAAATTGTCATGTACTGTACTTATAAGTTACTAAAAACTGGGGTTTGAAAATAAATTAATCTACTTTACTCCATGCTTAATTAAACTTGCTTAATACCTAAAACTGTTAATGAGAGCATTGATTAAACAATAAAACTAATACTTACTCCAAGCTCATGTGCGGCTGTGATCAGTTCCCCTGTGAAAAAATAATGGAAAACCAATAATTACTATTAGAAAATGACACTCCTCCAAAGTTTTCAAAATCCAAATGCTTGCATTGGGGTTTTGCATTAATTTGACTGGATAAAACTGTAAATCTGTAGAGATTTAACAGCATGAAATAGTCTCAGAATATGTTCTCCCTTAGGTATTACTGAACAAACTATCTTTGATAGTTTTTAATAACTGGTCAGTGTAAATATATGTGAATTCTAGTTTCTAAAAATGCTTATTTTAAACAACAAGGTCCTACTGTATAGCATAGGGAACCATATTCAGTATCTTGTAATAACCTATAATGAAGAATATGTTGGGCTTCCCTGGTGGCGCAGTGGTTGAGAATCCGCCTGCCGATGTAGGGGACACGGGTTCGTGCCCCGGTCTGGGAGGATCCCACATACCACGGAGCGGCTGGGCCCGTGAGCCATGGCCGCTGAGCCTGCACATCTGGAGCCTGCGCTCCGCAAAGGGAGAGGCCACAACAGTGAGAGGCCCGCATACAGAAAAAAAAAAAAAAAAAAAAAAAAAAGAATATGTAATATGTATAACTGAATCACTTTGCTGTACACCAGAAACTAACACAACATTGTAAATCAACTATACTTCAATTTTAAAAGTGTCTACTTTCCCTCCTGAAAGTTGTCTACCCTTGCAAATATATAAAAACTCTTACAGAGCATTGGTGTAAAATGCTGTATTATCCCTCAAGAATTTAGTACAAAACTGTCGGTAAAGATGCAACCTTATGATATGTAAAATGTGCAGACACTGGAGATTTGAACAGTCTATAAAATGTGCCATTCTGCCCTAAACTGACATTTGGATACATTCTCTACATTAATTATGTTGGATATCTTTAAACAATTGCCAAATGCTTATTAACTACAGGTTATTTTGGTAAGCTTTGACTACCAAAGTACATTTTTTTCAAACCAATAAATCATATTATTTACATAGTTCTTTGTAATTCCTCACCATTAGTAATTACTTCTAAAATTATGATGTAGTAATTCAATGCTTATTTGTTAATACTTTAAGTATCCAGACCACAGGGACTATTTCTGATTATCCCTGTGCACTTAATCAGTGTAAGAAATCAATCAATATTAATTGATGATTTATGAAAGTACTATTATCTATTGGGAAATGTATTAATGTCCATTTTCTAACCTTCAGTGGATATCAGTACTCTTCATTTCTACTGCCCTGACCATATTTTAGACCCTTCCTCTCTCTGGCCTGGGCTACAGCAACAGCTTTGACCAATGTTCTATTCCAATTCATCCTCCTACTGAAATCACTAATTACTGCCATCCCCACTCCCCAGAGGTCAGATTGTTTCCTTAGACTAAAACTGCTCAATGGCTGCTCTCTGTGCACTCAATGAAGTTGATTCCTCAGTGTGACATGCAAGCCCTCTATGGCTTCCAGTTCCCTTTCCAAGGCTTATGTCCATGAAACCTATGCTCACTTTTGTCAGTTCTGACTACCCACTGTTCCTCTGAATGGTCCTCTTTTGCACTTATCACTCATTTTCTCATCCAGCACTCTCTCCTAAATCCGTCAAGGCCTAGTTCAGTTGCTACTTTCTCATTGACACCTTTCCTTACACATACCCTTCCCCAGCTTCACCCATCAGAATGAATCACTTCCTCCTCCTCCATAGAACCTGCTGGAACCTCTCTATTTAGCACTTAGTTAGATTGCCTTTTATTCTGGTTAGTTGTTCTCATTTGTCTTTTCCACTAAGTTGAAAATATCCTATCCATTTCAGGGTTCTGTCAAGAAGACATCAGCACCTCTCCCTCCTCGTGCCACACAGAAAAGCCCCGCACATAAAAAAGACCTATCACGTTGTCATCCTTGCTACTCAGACACCCCTATCTCAGGTTGAATGACTGCTCACTTCACAGAAATCCCATGAGGGCACCAAAGACAGATACTGCTCACTTAAGTCATTTACTTAAGGACATCTTTGACTTTGCTGGAGATATTCAAGAGCATCTTACAAGCCAAAAGCCCTTCTTGTATCTTATATAAAGAAATTGTTTATGGTTTTAAAATGTTTAAAATAACTCCTTCTGTAGCTGTTACCAGTATTTTATAGTATTTCATAGTTTTACTCTAGAATGGGTTTGCTCTTTATGTCTTCAGTCCCAAATGGTTTTAATCAATTTTTGGTTTTTATATTTCTGTAGGTGCTATGAAGCACAGCTCAGTTCAGATTTCCAAGGTGGCTATTCATTCTCCTCCATTTCAAATGTACTTAGAATTACATTTAACATTAAGAAAAATAGCCTATTTTCTCTAATTTCTTTTTACCATTGAAAAGTCAATATGCTATTATTCTTTGCTGGAGTTCTGTTAGTAGAAAGATGAATGTGGAATGTGACTAACCTCCATCACCAACTCTTATCAAATGTGAAACTAAAATCTAAATAGAAAAGATGCTACTATTCAAAGTCTATGAATGCACCCTTGATAAAAAGCTAAACACGCCTCTTAAAATTGAATATGATAAAAAGAGAAAGTAAATATGATAAAAGAGAAAGGGGGCTTCCCTGGTGGCGCAGTGGTTAAGAATCCGCCTGCCGATGCAGGGGACACGGGTTCGTGCCCCGGTCCAGGAAGATCCCACTGTGCTCCGCAACGGGAGAGGCAACAACAGTGAGAGGCCCGCACACCACAAAAAAAAAAGAGAAAGGGTCCTTGCTTTCCCTCAACCCTTTACACTAGGGTTGCCTCAAATGTTGTCCTACTACAACCTGCATCAGAATTACCCAGATGCCTTTTAAAAATGAAGATTTCTTGACTATAACCCAAATCTACATACACTAAACCCTCTGGCATTGGGGCCCAAGTTTCCCAGGCAATTCTCCAGTACATTCAAGTTTGAGAACCACAGCTTTCTCATCTGGGACACAAATGAGTGGCAAGCTCAGAGTTGTAAGCAGAAGCTTCACCTTTACAAAACCCAGCTCCCTCCGTATTATACTTTTTATATTAATTATAAAATTATATCGTCATATATCAAGGGTGTTAAAGACAGTATCTTAAAAATATATAAACACATATATAAGCTAATTTATTTTTCCCAAGGGTAACAAACAGAAGTGAAGGCTAGATTCCTACCATTTCCTTGAAGGACCAGGAGTGCTCCTGCCCATAAAGCAACTATGTGTATCAAGCAGTACAAAAAATAAATTTTGGCAAGGCCATACAATGTGATGGATTCATGGAGTATAATTTAAGACTTATCAGGAAGAAGAATACATGCTTTATGTTGGTTTTGAGATGTGTTCTGTTTATTGGTAAAAAAAATTTCATAAACACAAAATTCAAAGAGAACAGTACATTCAACATATAAACAAAATCATCAGACGTGATTATACAAACTTTACTGGCAACACTTGGAAAACAGTTTATCACTCCCCAAAATTAACATAGAAATATTAGAAGCAACCACTGTTCAGCGTCAAACTAAACAAGTCAGAATGCCTACAAAGTTTGATAACTCAAAGTGAATAGATAACTTTATTCTTTTGGGGAAAAAAGACAGTATTAATAAAAACAAGTCAACAGTTGTAATAGTGGCGGGACAGGTGCGAGCTATAGCAGCCCCGCTCAGCCATTGGTTGGCACTGCAGTGGGCCCCTCCTCCTCCCCATCTGTATAAAAGGAGCTCAAATTTGGATTGAGGGAAGATGTTTTTTGAGACACTAGTCAGCCATCTTCTCGGTCTGCTACATTTCTGATTCAAGTGGTTATTCCTTGCTCTAACAACACATCTCCCGATTTATTGGCCTGTCATGTGGTGAGCAGACCAAGCTTGGGCTCCGTAACACAACTGTAAATTTTAAATAGACTTTATCACTAAATACGTGATGATAGATTTAACAAAGAATTTAGAGCACAGGTTGGTTAAGAGAGCATGTTCTAAAGTCAGTCTACTCGGTTTCTTTCCTTGACTGCCTCTACTTTCTAGCTGTGTGATTCTGGACACAGCTTAACCGTTTTATCATCTATAAAATAAAGAAATAGACAGTACCTACCTCACAGGGTAGTAGCTGGGAGGATTAAAATAATTCACGTAAAGCACTTGGAACAGTTCTGGCACGTAGTAAGTACTCAATAAGTGTTATTATTATTCATCCTAATCCTGTCCTTCAGGCTCAAACAACCATGGTAAAGAACTGTCAATGTTTTTTTCACAGTTACAGAACTATTCAACCTCTGAGTAATGCTCTCCAATGTCAAAACTCTCACAACTATAAAGCTATTTCTATTACTTAGTATAAACCTTAGAAATATGGTAACTCCGTTCCCCACTATACTAATGAAACATTGCTCCTATTTGTTCAATAGGACCTGAAAAAGAGTCAAGGTAATGACGTGTAAAAGGAACATCAAGGATCCTCAATGTGGTAGGCAGCCTTGAAGGTGGCCTCCAAAGCTTCCCAACGCCAGTATTCTCACTGTGTAATCCTCTCGTCCTTGAGTGTGGGCTGACATATTGACTCACTTCCAAGAATAAAACAGGGCAGTGGTCTGTCACTTCCAAGATTAGGTTACGAAATGACAGAGTTGTCAGGCAGAGGTGCCATCTCTTTCTCTTGACAAAAGTCAGCTTACAGAGAAACCCGTTTGGCAAAGAGCTGGATGGGGTTTAGAAGTTAATCCTCGCTAAGCTGAACCCTGAGAGGACTGCAGCCCTACCCCATACCACGACAGCAACCTTGTCCTAAGAGCACCCGCTTAAACTGCACCCAGATTCCTGATCAACAGAAAATGTGAAATAATAAACGTTTCTTGTTTTAAGCCACTCAATTTGGGGGTATTTTGTTATGCAGGAACTAGGGCACTCAGTTTTTTTTCCGTCTATACATTCACGACCCAAATTTACAGCACCATTCTAACAAAATTACGGATCATTATTAGGCGTTATTAGATGGTCAATTTGGCAGCAAAACAAAACCTGCACCTTGTCTCTCATCCCAAATACATAACGATTATTCATGTGATTTAAATAGCCCACGGGGTCACGCTTTTCAATAGAAGCAGCTTTAAGCCACAACTGGCTTCCACCCTTTCAGGCGTTCTCCCGCAAATAGTCTGCAAGGCTGGTTCCTTTTCAACATTCAGGTTTCAACTAAAATATCACCTCCTCAGAGGCCTTCCCAACTAGCCATTCTGATGGAGCCACTGCCTACCCCACTGTCAATCACATTTCCCTCTTACTGTCTCCATTAAATTCCCCCCACCTAATATGCTGCTGGCTATTCAGTGGTTTGTGTATTGTCTCTGCTCGCATTACAACACTCTCCAAGATACTTGTCCACCACTCCTGTTAGTCCTTTTGTCTACAACACGATAAGTACTCAATAAATAATGTTTGTGAACTAAAAAGGAATGGAAAGCAAAAACTCAGGTCCAGGAAAATGATCTGGAAAAGTGGAGAGAGAAGTCGGTAAGTCCCATCAGGCGAAACCAACCAGCCCCGTCTCGAAAGCCTGAGAACAGAGACCAGAATTACAGAAAAATTACACGAATAGAAACACAGGTTGGTTCTGGAACGCAAAACCCTGCAGGGGCCCCACCGGGTGGATGGAGGGATCGAGCTGACCAGACCTCGTGGAGACAGTGCGGACCAGAGAGGGGGGCAGGAGGCACGACCCTGAGAGTACGTTACCCGAGTCGCCCCCCGGCACCGAGGGGGGCAGCGTGAGGGTGAACACGGCGGCCACAGCGGCGAACACGGCGACGCCACCGCGGAGGCCCCCTGAGCGCCGCGGCCCCGCTCGGGCTGCCCGCCCCCCGGCCGGGCCCCCGCCGTCACCATGGAGACCCATGGGCCAGAGGGGACCGAGGAAGGAGGGCGCGGCAGACCCCAAGACTCTGGGCAGCCGGGTGTCCCTAAGGCGACGGGAGAGCGCGGCGCGCGGCGGCTTCCGGGTCGGGCCGGGCGGACGGGACCGCACCTTCTGCGCCGGCGCGGGGGGAGAAAATGCGGGGTCTCGCTGGAGCCAGGCCCAGGCAGCCTTCTGGCACCGTACGGCGCGCCAGGGTTTACAGAATTATAATGTGCCTTCCACTAGCGCATCACAAGAGACTGCTTTCTTTTAAGAAAGGAAGCCTGGGCCCAGGGCCTCCGTCTCTATGGCCTCCCCCAACTTCCTAGCGACTTGGTCGGGTCTGACAGAGACAGGAGCCGGGTTGCCAAGCGGGAGTGAGGAAGGGCCGCGACTGCCCCCTGCGGTGTGGAGTGGAACTACACGAGGGGCCCCAGACCGCCAGCCCGAGGGCACGTGTGCGCACAGTACTGCCGAGTAAGCCAATACATACATTAATCGTATGTTTACTACGAGTAATTATAAGCCCGTATGCTAATTGTTAAATCGCTGAGTTATTTTCAGAGAGATTAAAATAAACTAGTTGGTCTTTTTTTTTCTTATAGCATGAGGAAACTTGGGAGATGAGTTGAGAAACTTGAGTTTCTGTAGTAATACAAATAATTTACACCGTGATAAAGTTCTCTCCTACTTTAATGAAGAGAAGTATTTAGATGAAGATTTGACCACGCAATGGAAAATGAACTGAAGACACTGCACTTTCCAACTAGCTGTGATGCAAAAAAGAATGGGGACTCTTGGATCACCACATAGCATGGCTCTTGGTGAGATCTTTAAGCTTACGTTTTACATTATTATAGCAATTATTCTGGAGTGGGAGGAGAGGAGGGCAACCTCCCTGGAATGCATCTCAAAATACACTGAAGATCAGTGACAATCTAAAACTTGTTACAAGCAATCTGACAGGAACATAGAGTCTCAAATGTAGAGTGACTAACACACTTGCATAGATAGGTAGCCATTGTGTCAGCATCTCAGGTACTACATAGTGCTTTCTCTGCTATATTGTGAGCCCTGGAGAGCAGGTAGGCAGCTTCTAAAGGGACCCCCAGTAATCCCTGACTCCTGGTATTCATTCCCTTGTGTAATCCTCTCCCCTTGTGTGTGGGCAGGATCTAGAGACTCACTTGTCTGCAATAGCATAAGGAAAAAGTGATGGATGTCACTTTGGAAATTAGGTTATAAAAGACCGACTTTTCATCTTGCTTGCCCTCCCCTTGGCGAGCGCTACCTCTCTTGCTCTCCCACTTGTTCACTCTGATGAAGCCACCTACCGTGTTTTGAGGTGCTTTATGGAGAGGTCCACATGGCAAGGAACTGAGCGTCACCTCCAGCCAAAGAGCCAGTGAGGCGCTGAGGCCCTCAGTCCAACAACCTGCAAGGAACTGAATCCCACTAATACCTCACGAGGGAGCTAGGGAGCCGAGCCTTCCCCACGTGAGCCACGAGATAATGACTAACTCCCTCCAAGACCTTGACTGCAGCCTTGACTACAGACCCTAATGCAGAGGACCCAGCTAAGTCTCACCCAGATTACTGTCCTGCAAAAACTGAAATAATAAATGTTGTTTTAGTCCACTAAATTTGGGGTAATTTGTTGCTCAGCAATAGATTACTAAGGCAGCCTGCCTTCAATTTCTTTTCTGAAAGAGCATGCCAGTGATTAATACTGATTGAGCCAAGCATATGTTTCTTTCCTTTTTTATCCATTTCATCTTTTGCTCATGAGTTTTATAAAAAGATAAGTTTTTATCATGGCAATTACTTTCACAAAAGCATAATTATGGGGCTTCCCCGGCGGCACAGTGGTTAAGAATCCACTTGCCAATGCAGGGGACACAGGTTTGAGCCCTAGTCTGGGAAGATCCCACATGCCGCGGAGCAACTAAGCCCATGAGCCACAACTACTGAGCTTGTGCTCTAGAGCCCTGGAGCCACAACTACTGAGCTCGTGTGCTGCAACCACTGAAGTTTGTGCGTCTAGAGCCCGTGCTCTGCAACAAGAGGCGCCACCACAATGAGAAGCCTGTGCACTGCAATGAAGAGCAGCCCCCACTGGCCACAACTAGAGAAAGCCTGCGCGCAGCAACGAAGACTCAACACAGCCAAAAATAAATAAATAAAATAAATAAATGTATTTTTAAAATTTTTAAATTTTATTTATTTATTTATTTTTTCCGGTATGCGGGCCTCTCACTGTTGTGGCCTCTCCCATTGTGGAGCACAGGCTCCGGACGCGCAGGCTCAGCGGCCATGGCTCACGTGCCCGGCCGCTCCGCGGCATGTGGGTTCCTCCCGGACCGGGGCATGAACCCGTGTCCCCTGCATCAGCAGGCGGACTCAACCACTGTGCCACCATGGAAGCCCTACAAAAATTTTAAAAAGAAGGGCTCCAAGTGATCCTTTTAAAAAAAGCGCATAATTATTTGCCCATGTTTGAGAGGTAGAGCTCAGTGCTGGAAGTTTGAATTTGGGAGTTGTCATGTAAGGATGAGATGAATTAATAAGTTCACAGAGGCATAATGTAGGGAGAACAAGGTCGAGGTCAAATGTTAGATCGCATCTTCATTTAGGGAATGGCAGGAGAAGAGGAGAGAACAGTGGAAGAGGGGGATGCACCACAGGGACCTAAGGATGAAATGATATCAGTGATGTTTGTGTGGTCGGGTTGTGTGGTCAGGTTGTCACAGAGAGGAGAAGGACAGTGAGGAGAGCCACATCTAGGTTTATGGGGCTTAAGTTTATACAATTTGGAGAATCATATAAGCAAAAGAATACAAAACTGCTGATACAAAATTAGGTATGGGCATTGGAAGGACCTTGTGCTAGTGACAGGCTGTGAAACATTTTTTTAATTGAAGTATAGTTGATTTACAATGTTGTATTAGTTTCAGATTCTTTTCCATTATAGGTTATTATGATATAGTTCCCTGTGCTATAAGTAGGTTCTTGTTGTTTATCTACTTTATGTACAGTAGTGTATATCTGTTAATCCCCAACTCCTAATTTATCCCTTCCCTCCCCTTCCCCTTTTGTAACCATAAGATTTGGGCTGTGAAATTTAAGCTTTTTAGCTTCATGGCTAATCTGCTTTGAGGATGGAGTTTCAGTAGAGTAGTACATATGGAAACAAGGTAATAGTGGCTAAGAAGTGAGGAAATGGAAGAAGGGAAAATAGAATACATTTGCAAGAAGTTTGGCAGTGAGGGGAAAGAGAGAATTAGTGTGGGAAGTCACAGGGATTGAAGTATCAAATGGGTTTTTGGTAATCCAAGGGAGTATTTGGAGAGAAATAGTAAAGAGATAAAGATGTACTGGAGGATGGAGGGGATGGAAAGAAGGAGGGAAGAAGAGAAGAGATGAAAACAGAAAATGTTAGAGTTGTAGTTGTAGAAGAAAGAGGGAAACACATGACAGTTGGACCTTATCCTTGGGCTGACTAGCAAAATATGCAAAGAGTATTATTTACCTGTTATGTATGCTCTGCTTCACTCCACAGTGGGTTAGAGGCAGCTACTATAATACATACAGTGTGGCTTCCCTGGTGGCGCAGTGGTTGAGAGTCTGCCTGCCAATGAAGGGGACACAGGTTCGAGCCCTGGTCCGGGAAGATCCCACATGCCGCCGAGCAACTAAGCCCACGCGCCACAACTGCTGAGCCCGTGTGCCACAACTCCTGAGCCTGCACGCACCTAGAGCCCTGGCTCCGCAACAAGGGAAGCCACCGCAATGGGAAGCCCATGCACCTCAACGAAGAGTAGCCCTCACTCATCGCAACTAGAGAAAGCCAGCACGCAGCAACGAAGACCCAACGCAGCCAAAGATAAATAAATAAATAAATAATTTTTTAAAATACATACTGTACAACAGAAAAATATGTGGATCATTTAGGATCCAACCAGAGAAACAGAGCTAGTGGGAGATACAAATTAGGAGATTTATTGCAAGGAATTGTCTCATGTGATTGTGGGGCTGGCTAGGCCAGTGTGAAATCCACAGGGAAAGCCAAGTCTAGCATCTATGGACAGTCTAGGGCTCTGCATTACAGCCGGGCAGAGGTGGGTGTCCCAGCTCCCCACCAGGCCTCCACTGATAAATACCTCCCTCAATGGGAAAGGGGTAAGAGTGCCCGTGACTGCTCCCCTGTAGCCCCCTCCGACACGATACCGTGGTGAGGAGAAGGCAGAGCGGGGGAGTGCCCTCCTTTTTCTGGGCACAAGTCCTGACTCTCCTCTAGGGCCCTTCTAACACCACCACAGCAGGGAGAAGACGGACAGCTCATTACTGCTGGGTGGGTGGGAGTCTGTGCTCCCCACGCGGACTTCACTGATGCCATGGATGAAAGGTCTGGTTCCCTGTTCAGCCTTCTTTGCCATCAGCCTGGTGGGTGTGCTGGGGCGACTGGAAAGGGTGGATGTCAAGTTTCCCCACTCAGCTTTTGCTGGAGTTGGGGTGGATGGCCACAGTTTTCTCTTTGGTTTCTGGCTACAGTAGAGAGTTATTTTCTAAATGTGTCTATCTTGCCTTTTCCTTGTCCTCTGACCAGAGGGAGCAGGCTGTTTTTTTTTGTCTGTGCTGTTGGTGTCTCTGGGTTTCTCACTTCTCTGGCACGTGGTCTGGGCTGCATGAAGCAAAAAGAAATCCAGGGATCTCACCACCGTGTTGTTTTTCAGGTTTCAAGGCTCCTGTCTGGTCTACCTTATTCTCTCCACCTTTCTGTCTTGTTACGTTTGTCTTATATATAATATCCAGGGTGTTTAGCAAGAGGAATAGGGGAAACTATGGCCACTCCATCTCTCTGGAAGCAGAAGTCCCTCCCCTTTGTTTTATTCTTTCTCAGCATTCAGAGCAGCTTCACAGATATTAATGCAGTGAAATTCACCTGAAAATTTTGTCATTATCCCCCAAAACTGCACTTGAAATAAAGTCAAATGCATCTTAATCTTACAAATACCTGTGAAATTTTAGATTAGAAACAATAGAAATTAGATACCTGGAATACTATCCAATAAGCCATCTACAATAGGACAATACAAGAAGATGCAAACATCCCTGTTAAGTGCCTTAGAAAAATAATTTTAAACATTCAAATATATTAGTAACCAAGGGAATTTAAAATAAAAGAAAGAAAAGCCATTTTCACCTTTCTAATTATCAAAGATTTTTTAAAATTGAAGTGTAGCTGATACACAATATTGTGTTAGTTTCAGGTATACAACAAAGTGATTCAATTATATATATGTGTGTGTGTGTGTGTGTGTGTGTATATATATATATACACATACATGTATATATATTCTTTTTCAGATTCTTTTTCATTATAGGTTATTACAAGACATTGACTCTAGTTCCTTGTGCTATACAGTAGGTCCTTGTTGTTTACCTATTTTGTATATAGTAGTATGTATCTGTTAATCCTAAACTCCTAATTTACCCCCCTTTCCCTTTGGTAACCATAAGATTATTTTCTGAGTCTGTTTCTGTTTTGTAAATAAGTTCATTTGTATCTTTTTTTTAGATTCCACATATAAGTGATATATGATATTTATCTTTGTCTGACTTAGTTCACTTAGTTTGATAATCTCTAGGTCCATCTGTATTGTTGCAAATGGCATTATTTCATCCTTTATTATGGCTGAGTAATAGTCCATTGTATATATGTATTTTATATATATATAATACATATATATACCCACACACATCTTCTTCATTCATTGTCAGTGGACACTTAGGTTGCTTCCACATATTGACTATTGTAAATAGTGCTGCCGTGAACATTGGGGTGCATATATCTTTTCAAATTAGAGTTTTCATCTTTTCCAGATATATACCCAGGAGTGGAATTGCTGGATCATATGGAAACCCTATTTTTAGTTTTTAAGGAGCCTCCATACTGTTGTCCACAGTGGCTGCACCAATTTACATTCCTACCAACAATGTAGGAGGGTTCCCTTTTCTCCCCATCAATGCCAGCATTTACTATTTTTAGACATTTTGATGATGGCCATTCCAAAGATATTTAATATCTTTAGAGCACTGGTGATAAAGGAATTTGGCATAACATTTTATAGGGCAATATACCTATGTGTATCAACAATCTGTAAGATACTCATATCATTTGACCTAGAATTGAGAGTAAATATATGAAAGTGTGTTCAACTTTATTAGTAATCAGAGAAATGCAAATTAAAACCACAATGGGATACTCCACACTTACCAGATTAGCAAAAATGAAAGTCTAACTGTATATAAAGTCGGCAAGCATGTAGAACAATGCAAATGTTAGCAGGAGAGCAAAATGGTACAACCACTTTGGAAAACAGTTGTTTCTAGTAAAGCCGAAGATATGTAGAGCCTACAACTCAGCAGTTCTACTCTATTGTTTGTACCTAGAGAAGCCAGGAGACAGATACAAAATGTTTATGGCAATATTGTTCCTAAGAGCCCCCAAATAGGAATGACTCAGATACTCATCAACACTGGAATAGAGAAATAAATCCTAGCATATTTATATAATGAAATACTGTATACCAAACAATGAACACACTACAGCTAGCTACCATGGAATAATATGGATGACCCCCCAAAAAATAGTGAGCAAAACGAACAAGTGATAAAACAATACACACAGATGGATTCTAGTTATTTAAAGTTGAAAGATAAATAGTTTAGAGATATATCCATAGAGTTTTAAACTATAAAGAAAATAAAAAATCATCATCTCAGATGTTGGGACAGTGGTAGTTACCTCTAGAGATGAGTGGGCGCTTTGATGGGAAGGGGTACATTTGGGCTTTATGTGCTATTCTGTTCTTCAGTGTTTCTATTCTTGACTTGGGTGGTGGCTACATGGGTATCTCCTTTATAATTATTCTTTTCTTTGGTTTAAAATAAATTGCAGTCTTTAATAAATCAAAATCATAATACCAGCCTAACTAGTAATCCAAAAAATGGTATTCTAATGATGACAGACATGGAAAGTTTCACTGTCCTATAATTATTCTTTAAACTATTTATAAATATATACTTTACTATCTGTATGATATATCTCATGATTTTAAAAAGTAGACAGAAGGGAAGGAAGATTGCAGAGCTGTTACCTAATGGATAGTTTTGTAATGAATGCTAGCAAGAATATTACCCTGAGTTAGCATGCAATAACTCATGAATATTTCTGCATTTGTTTAGTTCCCTGTAATATAAGTGGTTATATGGAGGTGTTTTATACTTAAGGAAAATAACTTTCAGCATGAAAGTAAATTCTCTTTCAAAATCCCTTCTGGTGATATAATAGAGTACTAAACTCTCTCCTGAAACCAATTGACTTTTTAAACATAAATTTTGTGAACTGTGCTTCAATTTGGCAAAAATCTTTGGCAAAAATAAATAATTGGGGGCTTCCCTGGTGGTGCAGTGGTTGAGAGTCCGCCTGCCAATGCAGGGGACACGGGTTCGTGCCCCGGTCTGGGAAGATCCCACATGCCGCGGAGCGGCTGGGCCCGTGAGCCATGGCCGCTGAGCCTGCACATCCAGAGCCTGTGCTCCGCAAAGGGAGAGGCCACAACAGTGAGAGGCCCGTGTACCGCAAAAAAAAAAATTAAATTAAATAAAAATAATAAATAAATAAATACTTGGTTTCATAGTCTGGTATCTGTCAGTATTCCTCAAAGTTTTAATGAACCAATTTTTTTTCAGACAAAACTCTAAGATATCACACAAAAAAGGAATATTGTTTAAAGGCACAAAAGTAAACAATTAAAAAAGCTAAACCTACAACTATCAAAGTTAGAAGTGGAGGTGAGAATTGTAGCAATGAGCCAAATCCTCATTGTGTCTGGGGACTAATAGATAATGTCTTAAAGTGATAAATCAACAGATCGTTCTAGAGGCCTATTATTAGGGAGGTAATCATGGGAAGAACCAAAATCAGAAAAGGTTAAAAGTGGTTGCTTCTGAGACGGGAGATGGGGAAGGGAGAAGTAGGATGAGAGATATGGCTTTCGTTACAGTTGTTCTGCACTACTATATATTTTGCCATCTGCATTGTATTTTATTTATTTATTTATTTTTTGCGGTACGCGGTCCTCTCACTGCTGTGGCCTCTCCCGTTGCGGGGCACAGGTTTCGGACACGTAGGCTCAGCGGCCATGGCTCATGGGCCCAGCCGCTCTGCGGCATGTGGGATCTTCCCGGACCGGGACACGAACCCGTGTCCCCTGAATCAGCAGGCGGACTCTCAACCACTGCGCCACCAGGGAAGCCCTTGGCTGAAACTTTTGATCTGAGCGGTCACATGTTGCAGTCTCAGGGTACTGGAACTTACTACCTGTTCCAGTTTGTTTACCAGAGACTTATAAGAGGCAAGGGTGGAAGCTGCAAGGTTTCTCTGTGTGTGTTTGTTTTGTCGTTATTGTTGTTTTAATGACTTAGCCTCAGAAAGCCCAGAATTTTCCTCCTGCTGTATTCCATTGGTCAGACAAGTCACTAAAACCGGCCCAGATTCAAGGGGAGGGGAATTGGACTCCACCTATCAAAGGGAGTAGGAAAGAATTTACAGCCATCTTTAATACATCCTCCAATAAGACCTCTTACAAAAATAAAGAAAATATATGGGACAAACAATATTTTTTTTCTGCCTGAGCAAAAGAAAACACATTTGAGGCAGATGTCTGGAAAATTCAAACCATTAACCCAATAAGTATTTCGGAAAAGAAATGTCTGGCCCCAACACAGATGAATCTTAAATATTATGGTACAACTGTTCCAAAATCTGGTGAGCTTATACCTTAATTCAACTAGAGTTTTTGATGGTTTGAGCTATTTTCAAAACCTTTTTGTTCTAATTCAGTTCAAATAATGACTTTTACATTCAGTAAAGAAGATGATAGTTAAAAGTATCTATCAGACTGAAAATGAACATTGAATACTAGGACTGTGGATTTATCCCAGTGTGCCTATCATAGTACTTAGAACATAATATGCATGCAAAAGTATTTGATGATTGACAGTAGAAAAGCTGTAGAGGGGATATCTAACTTTGCCAAATGTTTTCAGAAAAGATTATATCTAAACCACCCACCCTAAGGAAGGTCTCTCCTAAATCAGACCTGCGATAAATTAAATGACAAAGGAAATTTAAGAAGCATGTAACTATACAGGGTAATTTAGAAGGTAATTATGAAACTTATATTAAGCATTTTCATAATAGTTCAGGGAGCAGCTGTGTTAAGTCTTGGCTCTACTAACTATCTTTGTGATCTTGAACAAGTTTCTTAACTTCTCTGGCCCTCGGATGGCTCATCTGCAAAATGAGAATAACAGTAGTGCCATCCTCATAAGTTTGGTCTGAAGAGAAGGTAAAATAATGAAAAGAACAAAGCCTTGCTCGTTGTGAGCCACAATAAATATTTGCTATCATTATTATTATCTAAATTTAGAAGAAATACTCTAGGATATGATTCTAAAATAGGACAAGTAAAACTCATACTTTTCTACTTCATTTAAAACTTAATTCAGTAGAAATGAAAATATATGAGAGAAATGAACCATCCATTTGCAGCCTAGGTGTGATCTGAGAAGCTCCTTGCTCCCTACAGATTTAGTCTAACTTTGGTAAAACCCTCAACCCAAAGCCCTTTCCAATATGTCCGGGGTGGGAAATCTTGCTGTAATGTCCCACACTGTCTGTAGCTCTTTAGTCATGCTGCATTAGCCCAAACTCAGCCCTTTCTCCAGTTTCCACAGAGATCCACTCATGCCAAACAAGCTTGAGTTCGAGTGAAATGGAAAGAAGTGTTCAAACAACAACCCCAGCTTCCTACTCACTCTCTTTCTCATCCCCTTATGTCTCAAAATTGCCTTTGCAAACTCTGATTTCTTCCCCCACTTATGCACAGCATGTGTGCTTGCTCAAACTAGCATACCACAGTCACCAAAGGCATTTAGTTAGTCAAATATAGGACCTTCCATGTGACAGGAGTTACAAGCTCTGAATCACAGGCATAGTTAATGATCTAGGACCTGACTCCCAGTCTAGTACACTTTCTTCTCTCTCAGGTTTCCTGCATTGATGCTTTCAACATCAGAAGAAAAATTACCAAAGGATAGATGTGTAATATCTTGATGAGTTTAACATAGTTGATAAGATGAACTAAATATTTTCACATATATGCATACAAGTAGTGATTCCACATATAATTAAAGGCTACCTTCCATAGACTATGCAGTGGTCTCTCTGGGTATAGGCAATGGAGTCTCTGGATGGTGCTCTTTGAGTATCAATAACCCAAGACCCCGGTGGTCAGCTGGGCTGTAATCCTGTTCTTTACCTTCTCCCTGACCTGAAATTCTATGGTTTGTCATTCAGCCACACTAAACACCAAAGTTGAGAAAGTTGTCTGCAGAAGTGTCAGTTTGCTTTTGATGATCTAATCTTGGAAGTTGGAGAAGAAGAAAAGTAAAATCACTGATTTTCTGATACTGATTCTTTTCTTTCCCTTTAGAAAATAGCCACACACTAATAACTGGGGTTTAGAAGAAGGCGAATAGTGTCTCCAAATGTTGACAGTCAAAGGACAACTTAGTGTTTCACAACCCATAACACAACCCAAGAGTGTTAAATTTGTCTTGCTAAGTAAGATAAGATGGGTCATCTTTCTTCTGCCTGAGCCTTAAGAGTGAGGGAGAAGCCCCTTACTTCCCAGGTAATAGAGCCGAGTGGGAAACTGGCTTTTCTCTGAAGGATGGGAGCTTGAGGAGAGTAGGGAGAGGGGACCCTTCTGGGGGCCTGAGCCCTACACGCCCCAAGGCTTCTGGGGCTGGCATTACATCCTGTAAGAGGATGCCCCAGATCCAGCCCTCCTACTCGTTTCCAGATGGAAAAGGTGAGGACGCTGACAGTTGAGTCTTCATTTTAGAAGGATGTTAACAGCAGGTCCCTGTGAAGCCAAAGATAAGCTGAGATGAAGAAGGCGTGAACATACTAGACTTCTGTCACGGGGTCAGGAGAAGGAGTACGGCAGACTGGGCAATTAGTGCCATTTCTAGTGGGATTTTCCCCCCACAAACCCAATAAAAGGGCTTTGCTCCCCTGTGGGAATGCACCATGTTAAGTGCATCATTTAGTTCAACCACGAGTTTGGGCTCAGGACATTGGGAATAAGCTGCCAGTAAATCAGTGGAGTTAATTGAGGGAGCATTCATCAAGTGTTATTATTAAAATTCAAATATGCAACCTGAAGGGCAAATGAGACCTTTCTCCCCTGTGCACATGAAAGAAGATGGGGTTAGTAAGTTCTAGAGTGTTCACCTTGGAAGGCAATGTCCTGGATATGAGGGTAGCACATAAAGCATGTATGTTCGTAGACATAAAGGAAGGTTGCAAGAGCAGCAGGTGGGGAGCGTGGAGTGAACCGAGAGTAAGCACAGATTGCAGGAAGTGGTCATGAACCGTGAGGTGGGCCTCTCAGCAGAGTAGTAGTCTCGCTAGAGCCCAGGAAGATGGTGGTACCTGGCCTACCAGGAGCTGTGCTCCTTTCAGGGCAGTGCTTAAGTCCATGGGCTGTGGAATTAGGCTACCTGAGTTCAAATCCCACCTCCATCACTTAGGAGCTGAGCAAGTTTCTTAACTGCTCTTACCTTATTTTTCCCATGTATAAAACGGTGATATTGTCAGAATTAAATAAAATAATCTAGGTTAAGTGCTTAGCAGCCAGCCTGGCACAGAGTAAGCCAGAACAACAGTGTTTGTTGTTCTATTATTATTCACTTCAAAAATCTCTGCTGGGGGGCTTCCCTGGTGGCGCAGTTGTTGAGAGTCCGCCTGCCGATGCAGGGGACTCGGGTTCGTGCCCCGGTCCGGGAAGATCCCACATGCCGCGGAGCGGCTAGGCCCGTGAGCCATGGCCGCTGAGCCTGCGCATCCGGAGCCTGTGCTCCGCAATGGGAGAGGCCACAACAGTGAGAGGCCCGGGTACTGAAAAAAAAAAAAAAAAAATCTGCTGGGTATCTGTGTGCCAGGCTTTGTGCACTGTGTAAACTTATTAAGTATGGCAGGCATTATTTCTCCATCCCACTTGGTTGTCAGGAAATTCACCTAGTCATTATTGGGGCTCCTTTCCATCCCATCCAGGTCACATGAGAGTCTTGGGGTTTATACAGCCACCACACTCTGGGCTTAATCTACATAGTGGCCTCTGGTGATGTACTTGTTGTTCAAGTCCCCCTGGTCTCTTGAAGGCAGGTGTCATCTACGCCAATGCCAAGTTCGGGCCAGCAGAGATTTTTCCCACCTGGATACCAAAGAGATGTCTCTCTGTGTATGTACCCCACCCTTGTTCCCCTCACTCCACTCCGTCAGTCCTTAGTCTCAGGTGGTGCTAACAGGTGAAGCTGGATCTCCACCTGCTTGAAAACCTTTGAGAATCTGGTCTCTCTGGAAATCTCTCTCACCTGTCTAGTTTGGCTACTTCGGTTTCTTAAATCCTCCGCTCTTGTGCCCTTCCTCCCCCTCTACAGGACAAGCCAACATCCATGAGTCCAAATGTCACAAACAAAGGCCAGCCCTGGAGTCGTCTGGACAGACTTTCTTTAAATTAATATTATTGAACTCCTACTGTGTGCCAGGCACTTCAGCAAGTGCGTTATGTGGGTTGTGGAGTAGTGGCTGAGGCCGTGGGGTCTGAGCCTACCTCCCTGGGTTGGAGACCCGCGTCCACCGGTGACATGTGTCAATCCTCGTACAGTACTTAGAACGCTGCCTGCTGCGCAGCAAGCACCTGAAACAAAGGTAGCTGTGGCACATGATCTCATTTTACATTACAGCAACCCTGTGAGCTAGAAACCATTTTTATTCCTGTTTTACAGAGGAGGGAAGGGAGCTATGGAGAGGTTAGTTAACTTGCCAGTTAGTGGTGGAGCCACGTGTTTCATCTCAGGGCCCACACATTAACCATGACGGGCAACTGTCTCGTCCGTACCCCTTGCTTTGACACCACGTCCTTCAATGAGCATTTGAAGTGACCTTGTCTTGGGCTAGCCTTCGCCCCAGAGCCTGGGTATGTGGATATGTGGGTGGTACCGATGTGCTCGAGGGACTGGGTTCATCCTATCGGTGGCTTCAGCTTGCCGGGGGTAGTGAGCTGCCGGGGCAGGAATCCAAGCAGTGGGAACAGTGACGGGGCTCTCAGTGGAGGAGGGACCTGAGGACATAGGAGGAGCAGAGATGTCTGTCTGTGGCCACAGGTGCAAAGGAGCACATCATGAAACCCCTCAGCACGGAGTGGGAAAGTGATGGAAGAGACTGGGGTGAATTTGAGAGAGATTTCTTTAATCAGGATGAGAAAACAGGTGTGTTAAAGAAAGGCCAAGGATGGCCAGTTTTCTAAGGTGGTATTTCTTAGACCTGGCTGATCGTCAGAAACATTTGGCAATGCTTTTAAAAAATGTAAATGCCTGGGCCCACCCCTGGAGATTTTAATTAGTAGTTCCAGGTAGATCTTGGGTATCTTCACATTTTCAAAGCTTCCCAGGTGAACCTGTTGACTGGCTTGGTCTGGGGCCCACTGATCTAAAGTTATAACCCTTCATTTTATAGATAAAGAAGCAGATGCCAGGGAGGTTAAGCGTCTCACCTGAGCCACACAGCTGGTTGATGGCAGAAGTGGAAATGGGCTTTAGTGCAATGTTCTTTCCACAACATTCTACCTTTCTGTCACTATATTGAATGGGTCCAATGCTTTCGGGGGAAAAACACCCAAATATAAGTGCATTTGTGTTTTGGTATGCCATTATCATATAGTATTCATCATCATAAACTGGGAGTAACCATAATTATGCACAATATACATTCTATGTGAGTCTCTCTTCACAACTTCAAGGTGTGTGGTTCTATCCTCAAGGGGAATGTGAGCAGCTCAGAAGCTGGAACCATATTATTTTTGCCATTTGTATGTCGCCAATTTCTCCCATGTTAAATAACTACAATGACTTTTATTTATTTTTAAAAAAATTTTTTTGCGGTACACGGGCCTCTCACTGTTGTGGCCTCTCCCATTGCGGAGCACAGGCTCCGGACGCGCAGGCTCAGCGGCCATGGATCACGGGCCCAGCCGCTCCGCGGCACGTGGCATCTTTCCCGACCGGGACACGAACCCGTGTCCCCGGCATCGGCAGGCGGACTCTCAACCACTGCGCCACCAGGGAAGGGAAGCCCTGCAATGACTTTTAAAAAGCCAACATACGTTCAGTAGGAAAGCATTGATTTTGGGGCAAATCTCAAAATTCTTTTCTCTTTTTAAGTCTGTCAAAGCTTTGTTGCTTTTGAAAGTACAGCTTGTTTGGTACATAATATAAACCCTAGAAGGAGTAATTATCTTCTTTTTTAAAGGCAATTTTGACAAATGGGATTGCAGAAACCATTCTATAGATTGAAGAATCCTCTGAGTTAACAGCAATGATTTTCTCTTTTGGCAGTGCACCACACAAGCCTGGTTCTCCAAGGACCTCTCTTTTACAAAGAAGGAAACTGAGGCCTAGAAAGTTTGAGTAAACTTCGACCACACAACTGACAAGCTGAGAAACTGGGGGCCTGCACTCTTTCCATACCTAGCATCACGCTGCGGGGTTTGTGTTCGTCTTTTCTGCCCAAAGTCACAGGAGCACAAAGGCTGGAGGAGCTTGGAGAGTGAGAGAAAAGGCAGGACCAGCAAGGGAGCTTTGCTGTCACACAAACAATCCTTATGGGTGTTCTCAGAAGCCAACGAGGTGCCCAAACCGTGGTATTTGAGGGGCTCCGTGGTATTTGAGGGGCTCCTGGTCCTGATAGCATCTCGGGGTCAGGAGTGGGACAGATGGTGCTCATTTGCCTCTGGAGGCCTAGAGTCCACAGAGGCTAGTTCCCCTGGGTTTCTGGAAGGGGAGTCAGAAGGACCCACTGTTCAGGAGCCGCAGCGGAAGAAAGACAGCTCCTGTGTCCACATGGATGGGGCTCTGCTTGGAAGCCAGAGAAGCTGCTCCTCACGTGACTTGGCTTAAAACTGTACTGATGTAGCAAGCGTGCTGCCTTTATTTAGATTCTGCTTTTATTTGGGGTGGCTTTGAAAGGCCCTAGGTGTAGGTTATGAAACAGCACCTAAGACATTGACCAGCTTAAACTGGTTTTGCCTCCTTCAATAGGTCGTTGATTAATCAAATTGAAGCAGCACCAGCTTAAGCTGGTTTTGCCTCCTTCTATAGGTAGTTGATTGATCAAACCTTGTGTTATTTTACAGCACATGGGCCAGCCCGGAACCCTTGCCTCCAGTGTGACCCCAGAACCAAGAATCTTCAGTCTTCGGAACTCAAAGAATAGAAATGATGCCACCGGCGCCCTTTACGAAGTGAGAAGACCTGCAGTAAGGAAAATCTGGCTTCCAGCAGCTGGAGTAGCTTATATGGACTGATTCAAGACTAGCCAATCAGCTTCTGAGTTTAAAATTCCCCTAACTCCTTGAATTTCGCAGGGAACCCTGGATCTAGGAGATGAGATTTGAGAGTCTTGCTGCCTGTCTCTTTGTCAGTCAGCCTTGCAATACCCTCTTTCTTTTCTCAAAAAGTGCTATATTACTGGCTTCTGTGCATTTCGGGCAGCAAGCCCTTGCTGGTTAAACAAGGGCTGCAGGGAGGAGGGGGGCCTGAAATCTTCCAAGCTACCTCTTTGTGGCTCCATTGTGCAAGAGAAACTTTGAACTAAAGACTGTTCACCACCACCTCCCAGCTGAAAAGAGGGCTGGAATGCTGTCTGTTCTAAATCTGAGGTTCATAGGAAGAGGGGGCACAAGTTGCACAGGGGTAGTTAGACACCCATGGGGGGGTCTCTCCAGGGGCAAAGGAAGCCTGGCGCATTGGGCCACCTCAGCACCCTGGGCTGTGGTCCCTTTAGGGCCAGTCTGCTTCAGGGTGGCCTCCAGAGCGGGACCTGGGCTGGCTCTCCATCTGTCTAGGCAGGACCCAGCCACATACTGCTGTGAAAGTGGTCCTGGGCTATCCTCTGGTTAGAAGGAGAATGTAAGCCCCAGAGGTGGTGGTCGCTGAACCCTGGGCAGCGAGCCTTAGACATCCAGACAGACAAGGGGTCCCAGCTACAAGGATGTTGTTGCAGACTTTTTTGGAGCAACTATACTGATGCCTAAAAAAGGAAGTTATACTGGATCTCAAGCTGTTTAAAGGCCTAAGAGCAAAAGAGTGGGTCAGTGGAGGTATGAGGGGCCACTTTCTCTTGGGGAGGAGTAAAGATGAAAAGCAGAACTCTGTTCCAGTGGCGGAACTGAAGGAGGAGGAGGTGATGCTAAAACGTGCTAGCATCACAGTGATGAGTGCGGTGCTGTCCTCCAGCATGACCGGCCCCCAGTGTGGAGACTGAGATTGTGCTCTCATCACCATCAGGGTGTCCAAGACTGGGGGAGGGCTCTTCTTCCAGGAACTGAGACAAGGGCAAAGTACACTCAAGGAATGAATTCTTTCCAAGTCATGTCACTATACATCCATGCACTGGGCCATGGTGACGGTTATTTTACAAATCAAGACTTGCTGCCTGAAAACATAGCTTGTAGATGGAGAGGAAAATAATTCTTACCATTGGAGCTAAACGAGGCAAATTCCAAATACAAAAAATGAACTCACTCAAAACAGTGTACGTTAATACTGATGAATTCACTCAAAACAGTATACATTAATATTGAAGGTAAAGTCTCCGGTTCCACTTTAATCATATCCACAAGCATAATCCAACCTTACCAAGACACTTAAAGGGACACTTGTGAAATTAGATGCAAAAGATTTTTTTCCTAGGCATTTCATCTGTCTACCTTGCCAACTTCCTAAAGAAAACATTCTGAATCTTATGGCACTAGAGCACACTCTAGTGGTGGTGAAGCAAAGCAAGTACTTCAAAACTGCTAAATTTATCCGCTGCGAGGGAGCACTAGATAAATATTCCTTGTTTGGGCAAAAGGTTAGGTAGGCTTGCCTCAAAACAGCTAAGGGAATTAGTAGAACATTTATGATGACTCCAAGCCTTATAATTCTCCTCTAAGAATAAGGCAAGTTCTGTTTTATCCAATGTTCAATGCCAAAGGCAAACAAACAAGAATTATTCAAAATTGTAAAACAATCTAAAATAACATCCTACCCAGTGAGGATTTGGGAAAGCTTTTGTTTTTTCTTTTCTTCTTAAATCCAAGCCACATTCAGACTTTCTCCTTGGAGATTCTGTTTAAAGAAAGGAGAGGAAGCAGATAATAGATATAATACCTAAAACAAACTCCCTTCAGGCATGACGGTGTTATTACAAACTTGAGTGAGTACCATTATTGCAGATAAATAAAAACAATGGACCAGAACCAATTTTACATAAGGAAATATCATTCAATTTTTTGCAGGCCTTGGTTTAGACTTTTCTCTGGTCTATCAAGTGATGGTTAATATAAATAAGAACATCTGTCTTTGCTTACAGATAGCACTCTTAGAAAAGCACCCGTATGCATTTAACCAAGTAACAATGTTACCATCTTTTGTGTGTTACTCTTGACCAAAGGAAATAGATTCACTACGTTTGAAAGGTAAATTATACTGTTAAAATCAAACAAACACAAACTGGAAGAAAAAAATCCAACCACACACATATAAAAAAATAAAAACTTTTTAAAAAAAGCCAGAAGCTTTGTGTTCTATTGTGTTTACACTTAAAATATGGAACTATTTACAAAGAATTAAAGAGATTTTGTTTATTTGATTTCAAGTTATCTCAGCAAGGAACACATTTTTCCTACCTCTTTGGAAGAACAGCAGGTCAAATGACACATTTGTGAGTGCCTGCTTGAAATATTGCAGCCACGCTGCAGGGTCCACCTGACCTGAGCACCATAGATTGAGGGAACAAAGGCTCATGTTTTAAATGTTCCTTTAAGAGGCTTTCTGGGGAGTCAAGGGAAAGTGGGAAGCTGTCACAGGCCTTGCTTTTTATTTTTATCCTATGACACTAATCAGTTTATATTTCTAACCCATGACTTAGGATAATTAACTTTTCCAAATGCAAACATCATATAGCATAATTCTGCAACTTTGCAAGAATAATACAGTTAGTTTCAGTCACCCACATCCTTAAACTCCAAAGAGTTTCCCAATATGTGCAGATTCATTCCTCGCTTTGAGTAGGTTTTGCTTGTGAATCTGTTCAATAACAAAGGTAGGTCTTTAGTCTCAATGCTAAAATAAGGAGCAGAACAGGTTTATGAAAGAGGAGATCTGGGATCTGAGAAAGCCATTCACCTTATTACTTGACTAAATGAAAATCATAGCTTCATGTAAGGTTCAGTGGGACTGCGGTTCCCTTATTAAATGGAACAATTAATATTACAAGTGTCTGAAGATCATGCTTAGGAGGACTTCACTGAACATTTCCGAGAGTAATCATTCCAAACACAGAGCGGCACACAACCCCTGTTTAGGGTGTAACTCAGTTTAAGGACTTGTGAGTCAAATGTTGAGTCCTTAGAACTACAAACCTTTGTCTGTGTCCTTAAGAAGAAATCCTCCCATCTCCATGTAAAGGGATAGATCGCCAAGGTCTAAATACAACGCCAGAACCTAAAACGAAAATGGTTTGACCTCACTACTACATCTGATACTTCCAATGCTGATTTCCTCCAAGCTCCCCTTTCTTTACCTCCTTTGCCCCAGGCTTTCATAAGCCAGAGAGAGAAAGATGAATTTCACTTCCCAAATGCTAGAATTGCTGGTGCAGAAAGTAACTAAATATCAGCAGCTGTGCCAGGGCACCTGGGGCCATAAAAGGAAACCTGACAAAAGACTTAGTTATGAACGAGATCCCAGTTCTCAGCTCATCGTGGTTTCATGTACTTTAAGAAGGGCAGGGAGAATTGGGAGAATTGCAGCTATGCTCTTTAAAAAAAAAAAAAAAAAAAAGCATGTATGAGAGAAATTCTTAGGAAAAAGGGTAAAACAGATGTTCCTAAAGCAACAAAGTGGGAGAGAAGTAATGCCAATATTTCTCCTGACCACGCCTTCCAACTTTAATGTGTAAATATATAAATATGTCACCCGGGGATTGTGTAAGATGCAGACTGTGAACCAGTAGATCTGGGGTAGGGTCTGAGACTCTGCATTTCTGACACCAGAGGATGTCTGTGCAGCTGGTCTGAGGACCACATTTTAAATAATTAGGGGCTAGAGCAATTTACTGGTCTTTCAAATAATCACACCCCCCCATATTATTTCAAAGTAGTTTCATTTAAGAATTGCTATTCAACTCAACAAGAGATCTATCTCCCAAAGACAAGCACTGCGTATTCTAGCTCCTTGGTTATACCCCTTAGCTCATAGCCTAGCGCCATCATCAGAACAAGAAAGATGAAGTAACTAACAGTTTCAGAGGCAAACTCTTTCAGAGGTGATGGCAGCACAGCTGCACGGAAGGACCCTTAGTTTCAAGGACAATGTGTGATATTGGCAGAAAAGGTGTCCGAGAGCCTCTCTTCATGTCTTTATAGTCTCTCATGAAGAATGTTTGAGAAGAGCATCTCTGGTCTCTTTCTACTTCTCTTTTCAGTGTTTGAAATGGTGGTACTGTCCTTCCAGGGGAGCAGCAGTTACAGCAGGAAAGGATTACGTTTGAGGTTAGGCAGATGGGACAGACTCTCTGTGACCCTGATTTAGCCTTAAGGCTTAGTGTATTCACTTCTCAAAACGGGATGAGCATACCTACCTGCAAGTTGATTTTAAGGATTGGAAAGGATCCATGTAAAGTGCCCAGCGCAGTGCCTGGAGATGGTAGTTGCTCAATAAATATCAGGTGCAATTAACTCCATCAGGACTTGCTCTAATCCACGGGTTTTCAAACTTGGCACCTAGGCAGCTGCACATAAGAATCCCTTGGAGGAGTTCAGAAAAACCCAATTCTGCCCTCCTTCCTCCTCCACCACACTACAGCCCAATTAAACGATAATCTCTGAGGGGGTGAGTGTGGGTGGAGGCTATTTTAAAGCCCCAGGCGGTTCAAATGTTCAGCCTAGATTGAGAACCACTGGTCTACCTGTAGCTAAGAAGCCTAGTAATGCGCACTAGCTAATTAGCCTGCCCCAGGAGCGGTGGGGAGGAAAGGGGGAGGGGGAGAGGCTGCCCACCCCCCTCTCATGCACACCCCCAAGGCTTGGCTTTCTTCTTTTCCAACTTGCCAGAACAGCAATCTGCCAGCCATCAATGCTAATCAGTTTCTTCCTAGTTACATCTCTGCCCCGGGGACATCAGCACTGCACAGCTCCTTCTCTCGGGATATTCGAGCTAGGACTACATTATTTCTGATTTGTGGTTATCTACCTTCTCCTTAACCCAGTATGATTATTTTATTCTCCAACCCATGAAATCCAATGGGGTTTGATTAAAATAGTCAGCAGAAAAACCCCAATATTTAGCCTCTGGAGACCTCACCCCACAGGTGTCTGTTTCCTGGGGATGGGGCAGTGCGCTCACGTGTGTTCTCGAACAAATCCAGTCTGTTACCTTCCTTGTTCTGTTGCGCCATATCTGAGACCTCAAAGTACCTCAGAGGATTGTGCATAGTAAATAAATAACGTACATGATGTACGTTAGCCTAGTGTTTGGAACAAGGCATGTTTTCAGTAAATGTTAGGGGTTTTTACCACGGACAGGTGACACCCGCCGGGCTCGGCCACCCTGCCAGGCACCACTCCGTTTGCCAGGCCCTGCTGTCCCTTCCCGAAGCTGCTGTTTTTTCCGCATCAGACTGCTTCCTCACGATGCTCCTGCCATTGTCTGGAGACTGCACGGGGGCTCGTAGCAAAGATGAGCAGAGTCCCAGCCTTTTGTGAGACATTTTGTTATGCAGGTTCCCGGGGCAGGACTGCTTGGGCCCCAAAGTCTCACTAAGCTTTTACTTGCTTCCTTTTCTCCCTCTGACACAGGCATAAGTCCCTGCCTTGTACTCAGAAGCATATTCTGCCCTTTACTCCTTAAATGTTGCTACCAGGTTGTGCTTAACGGCCTGACTCCCTCTGTGCCCCACCTACACCGGGTCATTAGACATTGCTGGGCACACAGAGCTGAATCTCTGCAGAGAGCACAGCTTGGGCCAGGCTGGGACACTGATGCGCTTTCCCTCCATGAGAGAAGGAGGGCCTTTGGGGGGTTACTGGTCTGCACGTCGCCATCCCCACCCTCTTCCACTACCAACTGATGAACAATTACTGTGCACCTGTTAGGTCATTCAGCAGGTGATGGATGCCGGACCCAGTCCTATCCTTGTTATGTGCTTTTTGAGGAGGTACAGGGTGTACAGAAAGGGGTAATTAACATTTATGTTTAGATAAGGGCTAATGAAGATGGACAGAGTATAATGACTATACGAGATGCTAGAAGAAACAAGTACTAGGAGTCAGCTTGACATGGGCTGGTCAAAAAGATGTTATAGATGAGATGAACCTAAGAAAATGTTTGAAGGAGGAGCAGTGGTGTACCAAGGGGGTGGGGGGCAGAGTCATAAGAGTGGTTATCCCCGGGTGCAGGCAAAAGGAAGGTGTTCTCTGGAGAGAATCTAAAAACAATAAAACCAACTAAAAGTCAGTCCACTTTTTATTATCATTGTGGACCAGCAATTCTAGATAATAAAAGATTATCCTGGTAATAGTCCTTTATTGCCCTAGTAATACTTACAAAACACTATGAGCTGGGTACTTTATATTTACTCTCAGAGAAATCAGTGTCTTTCTGTCTCAAGTATTTGACCTCCCCATTCCTTCTGTCAAATAAGTTAAGCTTTCTATTTTCAATCTCTCACCTCACCTTTCTGGAAAGTCCAGTATTTGGTAAAAGTCAGAACATTATTCCAATTTAGAATGAAAAGGGGACATCAGTGAGAGGATTATGTACATAAACAACATTCAGGGAATAGGCAATGGGTCTAAAATCCTAGAATTTTGCCTTCAGCCTTTACTTTCGACTCCCCATGTAAACCGGTTGTCTCATCCAGAATCAGTCAGCCCATGGTGCTGTGGATAGCTGGAATGTAGGCCCCATGTGGGCCGGGGTCCTTTCCTTGTAGTGTTCATTTGTGTACCGAAAGCACCAAGATTACTGCTTGGCCAGAGGAGATGCTCAATAAATATTTGTTGTGTTGGAGGGAAATAGTTCAAGTGATTCAAACAGAGGTTAAAGGCTTTATTCAGCTGATGCAAATCTGGCTCTGAAGACCCAGAAACTTTCCAAGGGGAAGCAGTATTGGTGTCTTATAAACTGAGAAGCGAGGAGTATGTGACCTTTTGGTCTGGCCCAAGTTGCAATTTTCTTGATCTCTAACTGCTGCAAAATTTGCCTTGCAGCAAATGGTTGGAGATTGCTCTGGATGTTCGTGATTCTTGCTGGAGATCACTGGAGCAATCTCACCCCAGCAACCGTCAGAATAGTTCTTTCCAGAGCTGTTTTTGTAAGCTTGGGGGTTGCCTGTTAATCAAGGTCATGGAAAGGGAGGTAGCCGAAAAAGGGATGATGTAGAGAAAAAGCGAAAAAGAAAAAGAAAGGAGGCAAGGTTTGAAGCAAGGAAAATGAGGTCTGTTCTAATCCTTTTAGAACCAAATGAATGAATTGCCTCTTTACCCCTTCAGCCATGCATTTGCACTTGGAAAGTTGCTAGAAATGCTTATTTTATTCTTTTGGATCCACAGATATAGCCAAAGCAGCTGCTGCAGAATATTCCCCTACCAGTTCTGATCTCACATAGGAGATTTGCTACTCCTTTCGTTTCCAAAGCCTCTGTTTTAGCAGTCACGTTGAATTAAAATCAGATTCACTAGAGGAATTTTAACATTTCTTGAGTGATGGGATCAGGACTTGGGGTCCCCACCGAACACTTCAAATGTACAGCTAAGAGAGAGCAAATCAGCCAGGTTCTACCAAGTTTTATATCCAGTCTAATTCTGTGCGTGTGTGTAACTCTGACCTGTTTTAGGAACACAGCCTGAACTTCTAATCTGGGCCGATCGTCCTGCTCATAAGGGATGCTGAGAAAGAAGGGGTAAATACATAGGGCAAGGCTACCACCAGCACCCCTGGGAAAAGCACCTCAAAGGCATTGCTGGTGCTAGGTCAGCACTGCCACCTTTAATAGGAAAGATCCTTCTGGAGTTTTCAAAAGTGTTCCACTTATAATTACGACCATGCTTGAATTTGGGATTGATGGGGGAAAAGAGATAAGGCAAATGCTATTTTACTTCTTAGGAAGACCTCAAACAACACCATCTTTTCTGTTTTCAAAACGCTTGTTGAACTGAATGAATCTTCATCACTTCTAGGTGTGTTCAGTGGTGTTGGAATCGGCTTGCACTGGCTCACAAGAGCCAGTTATGAACATTTCTCCGCATGTCACATTCAGTGAGATCAGGTTGGTAGCTTTCAATCAGCGATGGTGGGAGTGTTTATGGAAATAGCAGATGTTACAGATCAGGCTCCCCCAGCCCACAAGCACACCCCTGCTCCTATCCATCTTTCATGAACCAGCTTAATACTCATTTCCTCATAAAGCTTCAACTCCAACTCAGTGATCTCCTGCCTGCCACAGCTTGAGGGCACATATACGATCTATTCCACTTATTTGACACTTAACCAGTATATTGTGGCTTAGGATGTTTTCAGAGTTATTTTCTGAACATGCCACCATTTAACCTTTAATGATTCTTCATGTGGATTTTAAGCTCCATGAGAGCAGGAACAATGTGATGTGCATCTATATACTCCATGGGGTTTGTCAGCATGAAAATGGATGGCAGGTGCTCAACATAAAATATGTTAAAGAAATGAGTTACTTAGTCATAATTAGGCACTGGAAAAATGTAGGCAGTTGAATGGAAAATGAGGTACATTTTGAAATATGTAAAATCGTATTTTCTGAAGATGATTTAAATTAACCATACAAATAGCTGTTGCAATGCCACTTCCAATTTGTTGGTAATAGAGTTGGTTTTTGCTTTTTGGAGACTTGGACCTGCCTTTATGTGCTTGTTAAAACATTGTTTGGTTGTGAAGTCTGAACATTGACTCGCTGGTTGATCATGGCAGATGTCCTTCACTGCAATCAGACACATTCAAAGTCAGGGAAGCAAAATATGTCACAAGGTCCCCTCTTTTTAATCCGCTGTCTCACTAATCAGTTCTCAAATGGCCATCAAATCTTTGCTCTGCTACTAACTGAAAAAGTGATGTAAGTCATAATCTGTATTCCCTACCCAACTTCACATATAGTCATGATTTCTACTCAATGTTTTTGGGGTCAGGATATGTCTTAATACCAAGAAATAAAGCCCCATACATAGTGTGCCAGTAATGGATACACGTGTTTTTAAATATGTTTTAATACTAATGTCAGATGACTTAAGGTCTAATCCATTCTGTTGATTGGACCTAGTATCAGTGGAAGGATAAAGATTTCTATCCCTACATTAATACATTTTATGGGTTGCAAAGCCACTTTTTCTCCACTAAAACATAAGGTCGTGAACTAATAGAATCCTCACTTTCTGAGGGTTTCAGTTGGCTTTAAAAAAAACAGTTTTAGGAAAGATTAATCTGCAGGATAGGCCTGTAGAAGAACTGGGTAAATAAGCCATCTGAGTTTTAGGAAATGTTGCTCTCAAAGTAATGTCTGCTCCTCAAAATATTTATGTTAAATGGAGTAGAAGTAAATGTTAAGAAGCACTCTGCTCAAAGCTCTTTATGTAAATGTGCCGTCACAGATTAAAATTAAGTGACTTGAGGCAATCTCCCCCAAACAAAACAAGACTAAAAGGAAAGACTGGATTTTTCCATAACATTTTTCCTTCTACATGGCTAAAATTTCTATCTTACGGCCATTAAGAGTTGTAACACTAAATGATTTATTTTACTTATTTCATTGTTCTTTTCACTTTCCCCTCTATCGCGTGTATCTTCTCTATGCATCTCTTTTTACATCAGTAAATGACAATTTTATGGATAAAAAAAGTCAGACAACAATATAATTAGCACTCTTTTTTAAAATTAAATTTAATTTTTTTATACAGCAAGTTCTTTTTAGTTATCTATTTTATACATAGTAGTGTATACATGTCAATCCAAATCTCCCAATTCAACACCCCTCCACCTTCCCCCCTTGGTGTCCATACGTTTGTTCTCTACATCTGAAGCACTCTGTTTCTTTCTTTTCTTTCTTTTTTTTTGTTTTTTTGTGGTACGCGGGCCTCTCACTGCTGTGGCCTCTCCCGTTGCGGAGCACAGGCTCTGGACGCACAGGCTCAGTGGCCATGGCTCACGGGCCCAGCCGCTCCGCGGCATGTGGGATCTTCCTGGACCGGGGCACGAACCCATGTCCCCTGCATCCGTAGGCGGACTCTCAACCACTGTGCCACCAGGGAAGCCCAGCACTCTGTTTCTTTAGAAGAAGGTGGTCTCCTCTCCTTTATGCTCAGTTACTACCAACCTCCTGCCTGACATTAAAGAAAATTTTCTTTCTTTTCTCCCTCTTTTCCCCCCCCCCTCCTAATTTCCAGGGTTCTACTGCATTCTACTAATCTCTTGTTTCTCCAGCATGGCCCATTTACTCTTTTCCTTGGGAACTAGGTGCTGGGCAACCTGACTCTCTTTTATCACCCGCCTTTTCTATCTGCTGTTCAAGCTCCTGGCAGCTGATTCAGGACTCACAGTCTTGGATGAAGAGAGTCCATCTCCCAAGAAAACCTGGAATCAGCAGTCTCTCTCTGTGCTTGGTCTATTTGCTCTGAATTGTACCAGGATGAATAGATTACAAACTATTTGCATCCGAAGTAAGAAAAGGCTACTGTAGGGCCATTACCATAGCTGAAACAAGTTTCAGGTGCCTGAGAAATTATATTTGCCCTGCAGGAACTTAATAAACCCTGGGTTTTAGTTTTCAAAGAAATGGAAACCCTTTATAATTTTACCCCCTAAGTAGTTTTCCCCAATGAAACAATGGAGATAAAGAGACATCCTGTGGTGTGTCCCAGTAAGTTTACATTGTTATTTCTCTCTGAATTGTTTTGTAGCACAAGTTTTCTCTTTTCTGCTCTTAAAGCATCTGTTAGCAGAGCTTTCCTTTCCATCCCCATTCCCAGGGCATTTTCTTTCCTCTGCTCCTATTGGGCCATCTGTATCTAGTCTTGCCGCATTCAAAACTATCCTCCACATAGCCACCTGAGGGGAGTTCCCCAAACAGAAACGTTATTATGTTATTCCACTTTTAAAAACTCTTCAACATGTATATCAAGGGAGAGGTTGCTTGAGAAAGTAAAAAGCATCTGGGGCAGCCAGGCTGTGATGTTCCCAACTGAACATAAACTGTGCTCACAGAACAGTGATCAGACACCTTCTCTCCATGACCATGTCTGAAACAGACAAGGAGGCTCCACAACCACAAAAATGAGTAAATATCCCCTCTTCCCAACCAACATGGAAGACTCTACCACGATAATTCTAACCCAGCTTTAATCCTTCCATCTCCTAGATTAAATTAAATATGCAACTACTGAATAGCCCCTGTTCTGGATGGGACTCAATCCAGAACAGGCCTGCACTTGCTTACACCCTCCTTAAAACCACTCAGCAGAAGCCCGAATGAGCCCCTGTCAACTTCCTATTACCTTCCCTGATCATCCTCTCCTGCTACAACAAGCTAAATAAATTTACCCTTTTTGCCCAGGTGTAGGTTTTTTTTTTTTTAACATCTTTATTGGAGTATAATTGCTTTACAATGATGTGTTAGTTTCTGCATTACAACAAACTGAATCAGTTACACATATACATATGTTCCCATATCTCTTCCCTCTTGCGTCACCCTCCCCCCCACCATCCCTATCCCACCCCTCTAGGTGGTCACAAAGCACAGAGGTGATCTCCCTGTGCTATGCGGCAGCTTCCCACTAGCTATCTATTTTACATTTGGTAGTGTATATATGTCAATGTTACTCTCTCACTTCATCCCAGCTTTGTATAGGTTTTAAAGCAAATAATAACCGATTTGATGGTTTTGGTCCATGGGCTTTAACACATCTCTCCCCTCCACAGCGGATGCTCTGGTCACAGCAAGCCCACATGCAGTTTCCCAAACATGCATCCTTTAGCACTGGCAGCTCCCTTGGCTTCCAAGACATTTTTCCTCCGTTTCTCCACATAGAAAACTCTATCTTAATTTTCAAAATCCAACTCCCATGTCAAGTCATGTGTGAACACTTCCAAGAACGTACACACTTTCTTGGGTCAAGTTCCCATTGTTTTATGTTAATGCTCAGCCAGAGCCTCTGACATAGAGGCTCAACCTCTATGGACATTGAAATCAGAGAAGACCAGATTCAAGTTCTGGGTTTTGCAATGTATGACTTTGAGACGCTTACTTTCTACTCAAATTAGGGCTGAACTAGCAAATGCTATTCCCCCAACGAATTCTGTTTAATCCTTACCACCCTCTTTCTCACTTAAGAAACAACCCTGAAACTAACTACACACCTATTAATAGTCCTGGGGCTGAGAACAATACATCTTTTTATTATTTGGAGCTTAGTGAGACAATGCCCAAGATAGCTAAATAAATCATGTTCATTTTCTTTGCTTCTCGAGTTTGTAAACTGGGAATTATCAATTTGATTTATTCTAGAGCATGGTTATGAAACATATATGAAGAATTGGCTCTTAAGAGACAGTGGTAGAGGGTCTGAGGTCTCAATCCTCAGATTCTGTCCTGACCACTTGACCAAGCCAGAGGGTCTCCATCTGAAAATTTGTGATAATAACATTTTCCTCTGAGGGTTAATGGATGGGCTGTATGAACTTTCTAAATCAGTGGTTCTCGACCTGTGATTACATTAGAAGGAGCTTTTTTTTTTTTTTTTTTTTTTTTTTGTGGTACGCGGGCCTCTCACTGTTGTGGCCTCTCCCATTGCGGAGCACAGGCTCCGGACGCGCAGGCTCAGCGGCCATGGCTCACGGGCCCAGCCGCTCCGCGGCATGTGGGATCCTCCCAGACCAGGGCACGAACCCGTGTCCCCTGCATCGGCAGGCGGACTCTCAACCACTGCGCCACCAGGGAAGCCCTAGAAGGAGCTTTTGAAACATACCCATGCCTGGGTCTACCCTCTAAATTCTGGAGGGCTGCCTGGGCATGAATAATCTTTTTAAAGTTTTGTAGGTCTAGCTCATATTCAGGGCTGAGCATCACTGATCTAGATCTAGGCAGCAAAGTTCCTCTAAAAACATAAAGCATTTCCTAGGACTGGCAAATGGATAATAAAACAAGCATGGAAATCTATATCGAATAAGTGATTGATAAATGATCAAATTTTATGAAGACCCCAGGCACACCTTCGTAAGGGCAGTACTCCTCCAAACTAAAAGGAAAGAAATGATGGATAGATTCACAATGAAATTCAGGCAGTAGAAATTTAAGACATTAACAAATTTGGAAATGTACACTGTTGCATATTTCAGGAAATGCTGAAATGAGATGGAGCCAGAAGCTAATTATATGGAAATATTTCTATTTGCACATTTCTCCAGAAGGCAAAGTAGAGATTGCAACCAATGTATCTATACAAGTGACACGAATATTAAGTTTTCTGTCTTTCCCCTAGTACACTACCTTTCTCAGCATGCATTCTGTCCTAGTTCTTGTCAAGGTGAGAATAATATCAAACTCATTAATTGTCTACATTTTAGATATGATAAGACTTTAGTGGATGGTGTTAATTAAGCTACAAAACAACTCCTCTTGCTGTGGTGTGCATTCCAAGTTAGAGCAATTAATTCACTCACTTAAACTGATCAAGATTTAATTACCATCACTCTGTGCAATTACTCCATAATTAAAGTAATTTGGTTCATTCCACTTGCTGACAGTCATTGAACAGCAATTCACAGGACCAAAAGAAGTGATAATTAACTTAAAGAATAGCTCAGGGCAGTTTTACTCAGACAAGTTCACTGTTAGTTATTCCTAAAATACCTAGAATGAGGTGAAGTATGGAGAGAAAATCCTGGAAGAATTTTAAAACAAGAATAATGATAAAAATAAACAACACTTTAGGGTTTTTTCTCCCTTAAATAAGGTCCCCAGCAATTTAAATAGCCATTGTTATAACCTAACCGTAAATTAGCGTCATGGGCAAAACACACATACCTTGAAAAAAAATTAAGGACTTAAATATTGGTTAGGGCTAGTCACTGTAGGGGATTGGTGCCTACTTGGGGGTTAGTAGGTGTGGTACAAAATACACTGGTACAAAAAGAACACCCAGAATCTTTAGAGAAGCGCCAAAAAGGTGTTTAAGAATGGCAAAATTCGGGGCTTCCCTGGTGGCACAATGGTAGAGAGTCCGCCTGCCGATGCAGGGGACACAGGTTCGTGCCCCGGTCCGGGAAGATCCCATATGCCGCAGAGCGCCTGGGCCTGTGAGCCATGGCCGCTGAGCCTGCGCGTCCGGAGCCTGTGCTCCGCAACGGGAGAGGCCACAACAGTGAGAGGCCCGCCTACCGCAAAAAAAAAAAAAAAAAAGATATGGCAAAACTCAAGTGTTTCAGCGGCCACGGCTCACGGGCCCAGCCGCTCCGCGGCATGTGGGATCTTCCCAGACCGGGACACGAACCCGTGTCCGCTGCATCGGCAGGCGGACTCTCAACCACTGCGCCACCAGGGAAGCCCAAAACTCAAGTTTGAAAGCAGCTTTAGGACACACGGACACACACACACACATAAAGGTCATGAAGATGAACAGTTGTCTCTACTTACATATAGAAACATTGTTTTATTGACTAGTTCTCCAACCAGGAAAAAATGGAGAGATTAGTTTAGGAATTCTGATGGAGCATTACTGGGAAATGCTAGAACAGATTATAGGGTATGTGATTTTCCCAACATCATGGGACTAGAGAATGGGAGAGCTAGGCCTGGGACCCTGCTCCTTAGAAGATATACTCAGAGTCAAATTACACTGAACTGAACAGAATGGAATTAAATTGAATTTCTGGGAAAGACCAGATGGAATATAAAGTAACCTCCCTTGTAAAGGGCCAAATGAATTAAAATATTCAGGTAATGGTGGTTCTGCTGGGTTTTAGGGAGTAGTTTCTGAAAGCCCTGCTTCTAAGGGAAATAGTCATAAGAGGCAATAACCTTCCATTACTCTTCAAGGAAAACATTAGCTCTTGAAGGGTGATCCTTTAGAGTCTAGCTATTGGGCATGACCCCTGGGCAGCTTCTCCTGGATCCTGTGCTTGGGGTTGGAGAGAGGGTGAGGGAGACCATGTCCTCTTGCTCTTTTCTCAACATCGTTTCAATGCAAGTTTGAAATGTTCACCTTTAACAATATATCCCACGGAGCCTGTAAAAGATGCCAGGAGTGCAATTACCTTGGGTGGTCCACATTAGGGGAGTGGCCCCAGAAACGAGCCCTTTCAGTAGGCCCTGCCCACATCTTCACCATTATACTGGTAAGGAAATTGGTTGTACTAAACAAATCTCTTCAAACACAGAACTAAGAGGTAAGGGGACTTGCCCGAGATCTCAAGTCTAGCTGATGCCAGAGCTGGGGCTACAATTCCTGTCTCCTGTCTGCCTACACCATGCTCTTTTCACTGACAGTGATTAATACAACCTATGGCACAAATGACTCTCTATTAATCAAAGCATCGTGTATTTCCCCACTCATGACAGTTCCGTGTACCCTTAGAAAATTTAGCTTAATACATTGCTCGACCTTGTCTCAGAAAAATTCCTTCTGAAATCCTTCTTTTCTGATCCCATTTGAAAATATTAGAAGGGCATGATATTAAAATATCATTCAAAGGATAAAATATATACCCTCAGAGTTTTACTCACAAATTAGTTGTCACCTATGTATTATTAAGGGTATTTCCTGAATATAATGAAAAAGATTATAATAAGAATCCATGTAATGATAAAACTAAGTTTTAAACAGGATAATCTCAGAGTGAGTGATTAGGATCATAGAACTTGATAGCTAGATGTGATTGTTGGAATTAAACTAACAACATAATTTGTATATAAGGAAATGGTTGCCTAGAGTGGCTGTGTGACTTGCCAAAGGGCAGGTGGCTAAATAGTGACAGACCTGGGACCAAATCAAGTCTACTCACTCTCACCCAGGGAGCAGTGGAGGAAGTCAGATATTCGAATTAAACATAAAACTTCAAGTTTTCTGAGGAAACATGCCCAGGCTTCTGTGTGCAAAGGGCACAGGCTCTTTAGCCAGACCCCCTGGGCTAGACCCCAGACCCACAATTTCCTGACCTCTGTGTCCCTCAGTTTTGCCACACGTAAAAAGGGGGTATCGACAGCACCTCCTCATGGAATTAGTGTCGGATTCAATGAGTTATCTCCAGGGGCTTCCCTGGCGGTCCAGTGGTTAAGACTCCCTGCTTCCACTGCAGGGCGCACAGGTTTGATCCCTGTTTGGGGAACAAAAATGCTGCATGCGGTGCGATGTGACTTAAAAAAAAAAAAAAAAAAAAAAGAAAGAATAAAAGAGTTAACTCTAGGAAAAGGCCTAGAAGAGTGCCTGGCCATGGCAACCAGTAAATGTTGGCCACTATTCTCACTCCACCTTGGCAAAGACAGGCTGTCTCAGCAGCTGTGTGTCTCCTCTGTGCTGGGACCTCCGGCTCACCCCAGCATTGCTATTTTCTAACATAGATCCCTGAGCGTCTCAAGGTTCTGATACTCTGGGTTGGAACACAGAACACTAGGAGAATGTGCCAAACAGAAACCTCAGATCTCAGATCAGCTCACTCATTAAATCATTAACCCAGATCCACAGGTGCAGCCACAACTCCAGGCAGGTTTTACCATTGCTATTGAAAAACCACCCGCTGCTCCAGACGTCTCACCACCAACCTTAATTGCACCTCCTAGCTAATGAATTCTCTTCATATAACTGATGGACTTTCTATCATGATTTGAGCTCCAAAAATATCTCCTGCTGGGTACAAAAGCAAAATTCTCATTGAAGTAGGTTGCTTTCATTTTTAAAAAGTGCGAGCATGTGAGCGTCCCAGCGTGGTGCTGTACACATGTGGTACAGGGTGCACGAGCACTGAAGTAGGAATTTGAGGACTTGGTTTCCGATCCTGGTCCATCCCCAACTGGCTGTGTGACCTTGAGCAAATCACGAATCTCTCTGGTCTTTAGCTGATTCTGCTCTAAAATGAGGGAGGTTGGATGAAAAGCTTTCTGTATTAGGGTTCTCCAAAGAAATAGAACCAATAGGATATTTATTTATTTATTATAAGGAATTGGCTTGTGTGATTTAAGGAGGCTGGCGAGTCCCAGGATCTGCAGGGTGAGTCAGCAGGTTGGAGACCTAGGAGAGCTGACCGTATGGTTCCCGGCTGGAGGCCAGCAGACGTGAAACCCAGGAAGACTTGATGTTTCAGTTTGAGTTGGAAGGCAGAAAAAAGCTGATGTCTCAGTTCAAAGGCCTTCAGACAGGAAGAACACTCTCACTTGGGGAAGGTCAGTCTTTTGTTCTATTCAGACCTTCAACTGATTGGATGAGGCTCACGCACATTATGGAGGGCAATTCCATTTACTCAGGCTGCTGATTTAACTGTTAAGTGCATCCCCAAATTCCCTCACAGATACATGAAGTCATGCTTGACCAAATATCTGGGTACCTCATGGCCCAGTCAAGTTGACACATAAAATTAACCTTCCCACCTTCTGAAGCCTCTTCCAGTTTATACCTCTGTGATAAAAAACCATACTTATCACTAGTACATAGGCAAAAATCTCTCCTGTAAGCAGAATCAGTGCTCTCTGTCTCCCTAGCCATTTCCTAAGTGCAGAAGGCCTAATAATTACTGTAAGACAGGTGCATACAAAGCATGATGGGGAGAGAAAAGTAGGAGTTCTGAGTAGGCTCTCTTTACCAAACAAGTGGCTCAAAAGTAGGAAGTATTGGGCTTCCCTGGTGGCGCAGTGGTTGAGAGTCCGTCTGCCGATGCAGGGGACACGGGTTACTGCCCCGGTCCGGGAAGATCCCACATGCCGCCGAGCGGCTGGGCCCGTGAGCCACGGCCGCTGAGCCTGCGCGTCCGGAGCCTGTGCTCCGCAACGGGAGAGGCCACAGCAGTGTGAGGCCCGCGCACCGCAAAAAAAAAAAAAAAAAAAAAAAAAGTAGGAAGTATTTCCTTCAGTTTTTATAGTAGGCACTAAATAATATATACTTATTAAATTGAAAGATATAAAATGAGTAGAAATTTGATAACTGGGGGAAGGAAACACTTTAAAACATTGAACATGATATGAAATTATCTGGTCAATAGGATAAGTTAGACTGGGAAAAAGAAAGTCTGGCCACTAATGGCTATTGTGAATTGAGATGTGCTGTTGTATATGACACACACTGGAAAAAGGACTTAATATGAAAAAGAGAAAGTAAAATATCTCAAAATTTTATACTGATTCTGTGTTGAAATAAAATAATATTGAATATATTGGTTAAACATAACACTAAAATTAACTTCATCTGTTTCTCTTTACTTGTTAAATGTGGCCACCAATAAATTAAAAGCTATGTATGTGGCTTGTATTATATTTTTATTGGATAGCACTTCTATAGAATGTCAGCAAAAGGCTTTAATGAAATGGAAAACGGTGGAAATTTTAAATGAAGAGATATAGGTATCCAGGAGGGGAATAATAGGTCACTTGAGTACATATATGTACATTCTAGGAAAAAGTCTGTAGAAGTTATTAAAGGTACAAGTGTATAGAATATCTTTATGTTAAATACCCATTAATAACATATAGATTGAATATATCACATGAATGCAATACATGGTTATTGAGTACCAGACACTGCGCTTGACATTGGAGTTAAAAAGCTTTATCCTTCTTCTTACATCTCACTGACCAGAATCACCACAAAGGATAATGACATTACCATAGACCTGGTAGGAAGAGTCTACCTTTCTTAAAATCAAGAAATCTCTGCCTATTATCTGAAGAAAATCTGAGGTTTTTAAAACAGGGAGTAAAGGTGACAATTGCTGTATGCCACAATCAACGTATGCACTGGTGTCCTGGTTAAAAAATGAGCAGGTTCACAGCATTCAACATTATGACCCCTTAAATTAATAATTAAAAAATACTATTACAAAAATCATTTGGGGTCATTCACATTTGATCATCATCTCTCCAAAAACTTCAACCATGGGCATGAATTTTAGTTTTGCTGACATACAACTCTAACAATATGTGTTTCATTTAGACTTATGTTAGAAAAAAATTGGTTTCAAATTGAAAAAGATACACAGAAGCGTATGGCCCTCTTTTCCTTCCTTCCTTCCTTCCTTCCTTCCTTCCCTCCCTCCCTCCTTCTCACCTTCCTTCCCTGTGGAGGAAATGTGTATATATTAGCACTGATTTTTTTTTTTAATTGGAAGGAAAAAGTGCAGGAGGGGAGACTTGAAGCTTTTCTAGAGGATAGGATTTCCCTGGATGGAGCATACCTGTGATTACATTTGTAAGGACATATAATAAACTACCACAAAATCTTATCTTCCTCTGTTAACTGACTCAGTTATATAGCCCCTTATAGCATGGACTGAAGTACAGATTTATATCAGTAAACTCTTGTCCATAGGTATACTAGTCCATTTTTTAAAGCTTCAAAGAAAGTATTTAGAAAATAGAAAAGAGAGAGGATTCCACTGAATTGATTCAATAAGCTTTCATACACAAGAATGAGGCACATCTAGTAATAGATGGATGTGGACATAATTCATACTAACCTTGCACATTTAATACCATTAATTTGTCAAAACTAATAATATTAATTCATTCAAAAATGAGATTAAACCCAGGCACCCCTTGCAACCATAATCCGTGACTGATGGCTCTTCGACACGGGCAGCACGGCACCTCCAGCAAAGCGAACGACGCACTTATGACAGATTGCAATGGGAAAGAATCGAGTATCTCCTGTCTTCAGCTAAACCATCTTAAAAAAAAAAAAAAAAAAAGCCTCTGCACTCCTTGAATGTTGTATTTTAGCAGCCAAACCAATGATTTATATTTAATGCCAACAGGGCAGAGTCACACAATTATTTTTCTAAACAGCGTTTAATGAAAATCAGCAGGTATGAAGAGACCAACCAGACTCACAAAATGATGGTCGCTGCAGTTGACTTTATTTCTGACCTTGCAAATCAGGTATGGGCGTCATTAAATGTAGCCGACCAAGGATGGTGCAGCGTGTTCCGTGGTGTCACTCTGAATTATGAAGGACACCCACTTGTTTCATTCCCTCGCTTGCTCCTTTGCAGTATGTTAACACACCATACTACTTTTCTCCAGTCTTTTCTCTACTATTATTCATTCTATAAACATTTACTGAGCACCTACTATGAGTGAGGGACTCCACTAGAACTGGACATGTGAAGATTAATAAGAAAGGGCAATCTTTCTCACGGAGATCTTTGCCTATTGAGAGGTACCGAGGTGGGTGGAAAAGAGCACACACATGGGGGCTTCCCTGGTGGCGCAGTGGTTGAGAATCCGCCTGCCGATGTAGGAGACACGGGTTCGTGCCCCGGTCCGGGAAGATCCCACATGCCGCGGAGCAACTAAGCCCGTGAGCCATGGCCGCTGAGCCTGTGCGTCCGGAGCCTGTGCTCTGCAACGGGAGAGGCCACAACAGTGAGAGGTCCGCATACCGCAAAAAAAAAAAAAAAAAAAAAGAGCACACACATGAACTAGAGTCAGGCGGCTCCAGCTTCTCCGTTCCAGATGCTGGAATTAGAATAACTAGCTATGTGACCTTGGATAAATTACTTAGCCTTTCTGAGCTTCTATTTCTTCCTCTGTAAAATGGAGGTAACTACTTATCTGCTTTATAACATTGTCATGAGGATGAACTGAAAAAAATAGATGTTAAACAATTAGTACAATACTTAGCAAATGCTTATTTTTTAAATGATAGCTAATATTGTTGTTTTAATTATTATCTAAAGTACCCAGCAAAACACATGTGTGAGGTAGACACTCAATAAATATTCACTCCCTTCTTCCTTGTTATTTAAGATGATAATTTGCTCAGCACCAGCGTTAGGGAGGGATGAAGGAGGAGAAATTTGTTTGGGGCACATTCCCTCACCATATGCTTCTCTCCCTCCCTGGTGAGTCTCTAATGCTCCTGTGTCTTCTGTTTAAAGCACCTATTTTCAGGAAAAAAATCTGAAATTTCTCCAAGCTGAAAAATGTGGGTAAATAACTGTCAAGGGGAAAGAAACTCTAACAGAAGCCTAGACACCAGCCCATAGATAAGGGAGTCTTTTGCTTTTATTAGATGCCAGTCACTGGAGATAGCAAAATAGGGCTACCCTCTGATTCTAATCACTGGTGGGGTTGTCATAAATAGTGTATTCTTGTGATATGAAAAAACAAGCAAAAAAAGACTTTTGTGGTCCCATATTCTATAGTGGGCATTTATTAAAGTATTTTTTCCAATCAGAGAGTTTTCTTTCTAAGATAGTTTCCTGTGATGGTTGTTAGAATTAAAAATAAGCGTGTGAGGAGTCCCCTCGTGGCGCAGTGGTTAGGAATCCGCCTGCCAATGCAGGGGACACGGGTTCGAGCCCCGCTCCGGGAAGATCCCACATGCCGCGGAGCAACTAAGCCCATGTGCCACAATTACTGAGCCTGTGCTCTAGAGCCCTCAAGCCACAACTACTGAGCCCCTGTGCAACAACTAGTGAAGCCCATGCACCTAGAGCCCATGCTCTGCAACAAGAGAAGCCACCACAATGAGAAGCCTGCGCACCGCAACAAAAAGTAGCCCCCTCTCGCTGCAACTAGAGAAAGCCCACGTGCAGCAACAAAGACCCAAGGCAGCCAAAAATAAATAAATAATTTTTTTAAAAAAAGCATGCGACATACAGTAATAGTACCATTTATATGTTCTGTGTAAGTACATAATGTGGATCTTCTCATTACATCCTTCAAAAGTTCTAGGAGGTACGTAACTTATCATCTGCATTTTACAGATGAGAAAACTGAGGCCAGAGAAGTAAAACATCTCTACTAATTGATAAAGCTAGGATTTCTAGTCCCTTCTGAATGAACACAGAAATGGTGTTCTTTACACTGTCCTAGGAGTGGTTCTCACAAAGCTGAGCCTCAATAGACTGTATGAAGTGAAATCCAATTTATATTTTATCATATGTTTATAGATGAAATTTTTCCTTATAGCTACTTTTACTGATAAAACAAATCACCGTTGGGAGCAGGTGATGACTCAAAGCTACCTGTTATGTCTAGCATCACTGATGGAGGGGATTATGCATGGTCCTAGAGGGAGAACTCAGGTGCTTCCTCGTGGACAATGTCTTATGTTGCAATGTGTGGGGTTTTTTTTTAATAGGTTAAATTCAATCTATCGTTTCTTTTAGGTAGGAATTAGGGACAGAAGATGCAACAAGATAATACAGAACCAATACAGAACAACCTACAAATCTGAGCTAAAAGATGAGGCAATACCAAAAATGTTAACAAAGTAAGAAAATATATGACAAAGATACCACTAAACTTTTTCAGACAATGTAAATCACAGACAATGTGCTATAAATGTTAAAGTTGGAAAACTAAGAGATGAGTCCAAATTCTTCCAGATATTTTGAAATATTGACTATAAAACTCCTTAAAAGTATAGACTCATGCTATTGTTTTGCTTATCTTCTCTTAACCTCGTGGGTGCGAGAGAGAGTCTCGCCCTAAGGTTCCAGGGAAAACTGAATAAGTGACACTGGACACAACAGATGAGATTGACAGCAGTTTATTGGTCCCATGTACTCACAGCCTGGGGGAGGACACCACATACCATGCAGAGCCACATACAGGTCATAAAGTGAAGCAGCAGGGACTGTAGGAGACAAGCTCTGTAGTAGCAAGAGGGTGCGATGATGTCTGGTTCCCACAGGAGGATGTGATTTTCTTGTCGGAATAATGCCACCGGCTTGCAGAGAGGTGAAACTCATTAGGTGGAGGACCAGGTGCGGAGCAGCTGGTCTGGCTGCTGGGGGAACTAGCTGGCTAGGGAGCCTTTCCTCCCTAGTGTGGGAGACATATCTGTTAAGAGCAGGAGAGCTCAGAGTTAGGACTTGGCCCTGTGAGGCTCAAAGATGTCAAGGCAACACATGAAATTTTAGGCCTTACAATCTAGTAAGTTAGCCACTGGCCACATGTGGCTATTGAACACCTGAAATGTGACTAGTCTGCACTGGGATATGCTGTAAGTGTAAAATACACACCAGAGTTTAAGGATTTAATTTTTTTTTTAAACATCTTTATTGGAGTATAACTGTTTTACAATAGTGTGTTAGTTTTTCCTTTACAACAAAGTGAATCAGTTATACATATACATATGTTCCCATATTTCTTCACTCTTGCATCACCCTCTCTCTCACCCTCCCTATCCCACCTCTTTAGGTGGTCGCAAAGCACAGAGGTGATCTCCCTGTGCTATGTGGCAGCTTCCCACTAGCTATCTAATTTACATTTGGTAGTGTATTTATGTCCCTGCCACTCTCCCACTTCATCACAGCCCACCCTTCCCCCTCCCCATATCCTCAAGTCCATGCTCTAGTAAGTCTGTGTTTTATTCCTGTCCTACCACTAATCTCTTCATGACATTTTTTTCCCTTAGAGTCCATATATATGTGTTAGCATACGGTATTTGTTTTTCTCCTTCTGACTTACTTCACTCTGTATGACAGACTCCAGGTCCATCCACCTCATTATAAATAACTCAGTTTCATTTCTTTTTATGGCTGAGTAATATTCCATTGTATATATGTGCCACATCTTCTTTATCCATTCATCTGTTGATGGACACTTAGGTTGCTTCCATGTCCTGGCTATTGTAAACAGAGCTGCAATGAACATTTTGGTACATGAGTCTTTTTGAATTATGGTTTTTTCAGGGTATATGCCCAGTAGTGGGATTGCTGGGTCGTATGGTAGTTCTATTTGTAGTTTTTTAAGGAACCTCCATACTGTTCTCCATAGTGGCTGTATCAACTTACATTCCCACCAGCAGTGCAAGAGGTTCCCTTTTCTCCACACCCTCTCCAGCATTTATTGTTTCTAGAGTTTTTGATGATGGCCAATCTGACCGGTGTGAGATGATATCTCATTGTAGTTTTGATTTGCATTTCTCTAATGATTAATGATGTTGAGCATTCTGTCATGTGTTTGTTGGCTATCTGTATATCTTCTTTGGAGAAATGTCTATTTAGTTCTTCTGCCCATTTTTGGATTGGGTTGTTTGTTTTTTTGTTATTGAGCTGCATGAGTTGCTTATAAATTTTGGATATTAATCCTTTGTCAGTTGCTTCATTTGCAAATATTTTCTCCCATTCTGAGGGTTGTCTTTTGTTCTTGTTTATAGTATCTTTTGCTATGCAAAAGCTTTTAAGTTTTATTAGGTCCCATTTATTTATTTTTGTTTTGATTTCCATTTCCCTAGGAGATGGGTCAAAAAGGATCTTGCTGTGATTTATGTCGTAGAGTGTTCTGCCTATGTTTTCCTCTAAGAGTTTGATAGTGTCTGGCCTTACATTTAGGTCTTTAACCCATTTTGAGTTTATTTTTGTGTGTGGTGTTAGGGAGTGTTCTAATTTCATACTTTTACAGGTAGCTGTCCAGTTTTCCCAGCACCACTTATTGAAGAGGCTGTCTTTTCTCCACTGTGTTTCCTTC